>NC_137036.1:5015152-5297652 GCF_032717465.1 Coenobita brevimanus | reverse complement strand
AAAACCAGAACACAAATAAAATGAAAAATGCTGTAAACCCAAAATCAAGGCCAAAAGCTCTTTCTCAATAGTTGAGTAGTTCTTTTGAGGTGGAGTGAACTTCTTCCTGTAATAAGATACAAGGTGTTCAATACCCTGTTCATCCTCTTGCAGCAAAACAGCTCCAGCTCCTGTATCACTTGCATCAACAGCCATCTTAAAAGGCTTAGCAAAATTTGAAGTAGCGAGCAATAGCTGACTTAATAGGACAGCTTTAAGTTTGTTGAAAGAGGATTCACAGTTATCAGTCCAGACAAATTTAACTCCCTTTTTCAGTAGGTCTGTAAGTGGTGACACAAGAATTGAAAAGTTAAGAACAAATCTCCTGTAATAACCTACCATTCCCAAAAATCTTTGTAGCTCTTTCCTACTTTTAGGTCTGGGAAGATCACTTATAACCTGAACCTTAGCTGCTGGTGGTGCAACATGTCCATCACCAATTACGTACCCAAGGTACTGAACTTTAGCTTGACCAAACTCACACTTTGATAAATTAGCTACAAGATTAGCATGAACCAAACGCTCAAGAAATTTATTGACATGGCATAGGTGATCTTTCCAGTAGTCACTGAAGATTAATACATCATCAATATAAACAACACACCCTGCCAAACCCTCTGTTACAACATTCATGAGCTTCTGAAATGTGGCTGGTGCATTCTTCATACCATATGACATTACCGAACATGCAAAAGTCTTTCCTAGTGTTACAAAACATGAGATCTCCCTAGCACGTTCAGTCATAGGTACTTGCCAGTATCCCTTTAACAAATCAAACTTACTTATGTACCTAGCCTTTCCAATCTTGTCTATGCAATCTTCCACACGAGGGAGAGGGTAAGTGTCTGTTTTAGTTATCTGATTAACACGTCTGTAGTCAATGCAAAGCCGCTGTGACCCACCTGCCTTAGGGACTAGAGTGACAGGAGAACTCCACTCGCTCTGACAGGGCTCAATCATCTTGTGGTCCAACAGGTAGCCAAGCTCCTTCTCGATGAGAGGAACTTTTACTGGGTTCACACGGTAAGGAGGCAGTTTAATTGGCTTTGCGTCTCCAACATCGACATCATGCATCAACACAGTGGTTCTTCCCGGAGTGGCACGGAACACTTGCGGGTACTCCTGCAGTAATGCCGAAAACTCCTGCCTTTCCTCGGGAGGTAGATGAGAAAGCTTAGTCTGGAGATCATTCATGATATCAGGATTCTTCCCCAAACTATCACTCAGGCTCATACTACATGGGAGAGCTTCACTTGCAGACTCGGGTGGAACAGCTACAGTGCAGACTGGATTATTTTTGTCCCGCCTGTGATATAACTTTAGCATGTTGATGTGACATAGTTGCTTGATCTTTCTACGATCTGGTGTGGCGATGACATAGTTGACATCACTGAGTTTCTTCTCCACGAAATAAGGACCACTAAACTTGGCTTGAAGAGGTTGCCCATGCACCGGTAGCAGAATCAAAAACTGATCTCCTGGCTGAAAGTGACGTAACCTAGACTTCTTATCATACCAAGTCTTCATCTTCTGAGCAGCTCCTAAATTCTCTCTCACCAGCTGTAAAGCAGTGGACAGCCGTTCTTTGAACTTCATCACATACTCCAGCAGGTTGACGTCATCTTCCTCCGACAGCCAGCATTCCTTCAGTAGCTTAAGGGGTCCTCTTACTTCATGGCCAAACAGTAGTTCAAAAGGTGAGAAGCCCAGTGATTCATTTGGAGATTCTCTTGCGGCAAACACAACGAATGGAAGACCTTTATCCCAGTCTTTCTGATGTTCCAAACAGCATTTCTTGAGCATCGATTTGAGTGTTTGATGATATCTCTCCAACGCTCCTTGGGTCTGGGGATGGTAAGCTGAAGACGTGATCTGGGTGATGCCCAACTCTTTCAGAGACTGCTTGAAAACGTTTGACATGAAATTACTTCCCCGGTCTAACTGTACCTCATGGGCAGACCAAACTTTGTGAAGAACCCTAGCATTTCCTTAACCACGTTCTTTGCTGAGATATTTCTAAGTGGAATGGCTTCAGGATAACGAGTAGCCATATCAATCAGGGTCAACATATAAGAAAATCCTGAAGAAGTCTTAGGAAGAGGGCCCACAATATCCACCAACACACGGGTGAAAGGCGCCTCAAAAGGAGGAATGGGAACTTGAGGTGCAACCTTTTTGGTCTGATCACACTTCCCCACAACTTGACAGGTGTGACAAGACTTACAATACCAGGAAACATCCCTGAAGATACCTGGCCAGTAGAAGTGTTTCAAAATGCGTGCCACAGTCTTCCTCACTCCAAGGTGTCCTGCCAAACTGGAATCATGAGCCACTCTAATGATATCCTGCCTACAAACACAAGGGATGACAACTTGATGTACAACCTCCCATTCACAGTCGGCTGATGCTGTTGGGGGTCTCCACTTCCTCATAAGTACTCCTGACTTTATATAATAACAAGTAGAAGCACCGGCTGACTCTTCTTCACTGTAAGCAGAGTTAGCTAGACCTTTCAACTCAGGGTCAGCAACCTGCAACTCAACCAACTCTTGACGAGACAAATTATCAACACTACGGGATACTGCCTCATCTGGTGAGTGGTCCAAATTAGCAAGAAAAGTGTCAGCTAGGATAACATCATCATCATCATTATCCTCTAAATCACCAGTAACTTTAGACTTAGCCCTAGTGACAGCACATGCAGGGAACACATCAGGGACACCACAATCCTGGGTCGCAGCCACTGGCTCACTAGACAACTGAGGAGCTGGACACACTTGACTTCCACCAATATCATTTCCAAGTAAGAAAGTTACACCTGACATTGGGAGTGTCTCAACCAACCCAACCATAACGGAACCATTAACAAAACCAGACTCTAAATTCACTCTGCACAGAGGGAGAGAGAAGTAATTATTCCCTACACCTTGTAAGATTACAGTTTCATCAGAGGAATTAACATTAGAGCCTAGAACACTGGTCAGCATAAGGGATTGGCAAGCACCTGTATCACGATATATTATAACTGATTTCCTGTCATTACTGTCCAGAGGACTGACAAAACCATCAGACAGGAAATTAGCACATGAACTCTTGAGAGTGTCATCCACGTTACTGCTCAAAAGAGGAGCATCATCATGAGGATTTAATTTACCGCTCAAAGCAGGTTCAGTTAACTCAGTTAAAGAATTCTGGGAACTCTCAAGAGTGGACAGTAGATCAATTGACTGAATATTTAAAGACTCCTTTTTGTTCACATCACGCTGTCTCCTGAAACATTTCTCCGTAGTATGACCAAGCTTACTACAATAAGTACATTTACTTTTCTGAAATCTAGAGGTGAAGCTGATATTTACTTCCTGAGAAACATCATCTTTACTCTCTTTCCTGTTACCTGTACTCTGAGTAGAGGCAACGTACTTACTCTCAGCTTTCCTTTTTTCTCTAGAATATCTCTTGTGAGTGAGAACATATTCATCAGCTAAAACTGCAGCATCAGACAAATTATCTATTCTTCTCTCATCAAGATATAGGCTTACATCTTTATAAATACACCTCTTCAAGTCCTCCAGCAAAATCATCTGCTTAAATTTGTCAAAATCAGAATCCACATTCTTAGAATTTAACCACTTCTCTAACAGATCTTTCTTTGATTTTTGCATACTCAACATGGGATTGCTTATCTTTCCTGTAAGTTGTCCTGAATTTTACTCTATAGGCTTCAGGAACAAGCTCATAGGCCTTAAGAATCAAGCTCTTAACTACATCATAATTATCAGATTGATCCTGAGGCAAAGATGCATAAGTTACTTGAGCTTTACCAGTGAGAACAGTTTGAAGGAGTACTGGCCAATACTTTTTGGGCCAATTAAAACCTGTAGCTACCCTCTCAAACAACTGAAAATACTTTGTTAAATCAGATTCATTAAAAGAAGGGACAAGTTTAACATTTTTAGCCACATCAAAATCATCAGAGCTAGATGATCCAGTTCCACCTTGTTTCATGCGATACTCATCGTCTGCCTGAATTCTAGCAATTTCAATTTGTGCCTGTGCCTCCTGAATACGAGCCTGAGACTCAGCCTCCTTAGCACGAGCCTCCTGCAGGGCTAGCTGTAACTTAGCTAATTCAATCTGTGTTTGCTCAGTTGGAGGAGTTACATTAAACAAGCTTTCATTAATCATGTCAACAATTTGATCTTTAGAATGATGAGAGCGAACAGCAATTCCCAATTGTTGAGCAACAAGCTTAAGTTCATTCTTTGTTCTGTTTTCTACATCCAACACTGTTTGCACATTTGACAAAAAATCTTTGGCTTCATCAAGCGTAGTAATAGTAGACATCATGAATAAATCACAGTCACAAAATATCAAGCAATATCCTTATGATAATATCCTGAATATCCTGATATGAGGTCGCCAAATTTATGTTACGGTACAGAGAAAGATAATGTACACTTTAAGTGAGAATACTAAAAATCACTACTGTCCCGTAAAGTTCCATGTTCAAAACAAAAGAGTTAGGTAAAATTACAAGTTAAAGTTTAATGCTCAAACTAACAACAAAACATTCAGGACTCATAAGGATTATGTAATGGCAAAAAACAGGTTAAATATGTGGTTAACTGCAATAGCCTCTATTAACACGAAATTAGCAAGAGTAAATTTACCTAAGTCAGCCATGATAAAATGAAAATACACTGGGTAATGCTCAGTTAATGCAAGATAAATTATTACAGATACAAAATAATTTTAAAACCGGCTGACAAAATGAATCTCACATAAATTACAAAAAAAAACTCACTGAGCCTACAAATCAACACCTTATGCTATACAGTACGAGGAAAAATGCAATAACAGTTATACTCAAATTACACAGCTGCTAGATGGTTGGAGACTTCCGGAACACTCACAATAATAATGACGGTACAGGGGAGGACAGAGATGTGAACAAAATGAGGAGCAGATCTAAGTGGCAATGATGCAGAGACTGAGCTCATTATATAGGGGCCGGCAGAGCTTGATACAACTTGCAAGAAGGATGCGCAAATGAAGCCATGGGGACAAAGAGTTGACAATCCCGCTCTGAACAACAGAAAGGACGACTCACTCTACTACAATGGTAGACGGGGGGGACTGATTCAGAACATGCTTGTGTTCAAACATGCAGCATACTGTGCATTAAAATTACACAAAGGATGATGAAATCATAGGCTATGTAACACCATCTATTACTACGCTTGATGAAGCCAAAGATTTTTTGTCAAATGTGCAAACAGTGTGTGATGTAGAAAACAGAACAAAGAATGAACTTAAGCTTGTTGCTCAACAATTGGGAATTGCTGTTCGCTCTCATTATTCTAAAGATCAAATTGTTGACATGATTAATGAAAGCTTGTTTAATGTAACTCCTCCAAATGAGCAAACACAGATTGAATTAGCTAAGTTACAGCTAGCCCTGCAGGAGGCTCGTGTTAAGGAGGCTGAATTTCAGGCAAATGCTAAGGAGGCTGAGTTTCAGGCTCGTGCTAAGGAGGCTGAATTTCAGGCAAAAGCTAAGGAGGCTGAATTTCAGGCAAAAGCTACGGAGGCTGAGGCACAAGTTGAAATTGCTAGGATTCAGGCAGACCATGAGTATCGCATGAAACAAGGTGGAACTGGATCATCTAGCTCTGATGATTTTGATGTGGCTAAAAATGTTAAACTTGTCCCTCCTTTTAATGAATCTGATTTAACAAAGTATTTTCAGTTGTTTGAGAGGGTAGCTACAGATTTTAATTGGCCCAAAAAGTATTGGCCAGTACTCCTTCAAACTGTTCTTACCGGTAAAGCTCAAGTAACTTATGCATCTTTGCCTCAGGATCAATCTGATAATTATGATGTAGTTAAGAGCTTGATTCTTAAGGCCTATGAGCTTGTTCCTGAAGCCTATAGAGTAAAATTCAGGACAACTTACAAGCAAGATAAGCAATCCCATGTTGAGTATGCAAAAATCAAAGAAGATCTGTTAGAACAGTGGTTAAATTCTAAGAATGTGAATTCTGATTTTGACAAATTTAATCAGATGATTTTGCTGGAGGACTTCAAAAGGTGTATTAGTAAAGATGTAAGCCTATATCTTGATGAGAGAAGGATAGATAATTTGTCTGATGCTGCAGTTTTAGCTGATGAATATGTTCTCACTCACAAGAGATATTCTAGAGAAAAAAGGGAAAGCTGAGAGTAAGTACGTTGCCTCTACTCAGAGTACAGGTAACAGGAAAGAGAATAAAGATGATGTTTCTCAGGAAGTAAATACCAGCTTCACCTCTAGATTTCAGATAAGTAAATGTACTTATTGTAGTAAGCTTGGTCATACTACGGAGAAATGTTTCAGGAGACAGCGTGATGTGAACAAAAAGGAGTCTTTAAATATTCAGTCAATTGGTCTAGTGTCCACCCTTGAGAGTTCCCAGAATTCTTTAACTGAGTTAACTGAACCTGCTTTGAGGGGTAAATTAAATTCTCATGATGGAGCTCCTCTTTTGAGCAGTAACGTGGGTGACAATCTCAAGAGTTCATGTGCTAATTTCCTGTCTGATGGTTTTATCAGTCCTCTGGACAGTAATAAGAGGAAATCAGTTAAAATATATCGTGATACAGGTGCTTGCCAATCCCTTATGCTGACCAGTGTTCTAGGCTCTAATGTTAATTCCTCTGATGAAACTGTAATCCTACAAGGTGTAGGGAATAATTACTTCTCTGTCCCTCTGTGCAGAGTGAATTTAGAGTCTGGTTTTGTTAATGGTTCCGTTATGGTTGGGTTGGTTGAGACACTCCCAATGTCAGGTGTAACTTTCTTACTTGGAAATGATATTGGTGGAAGTCAAGTGTGTCCAGCTCCTCAGTTGTCTAGTGAGCCAGTGGCTGCGACCCAGGATTGTGGTGTCCCTGATGTGTTCCCTGCATGTGCTGTCACTAGGGCTAAGTCTAAAGTTACTGGTGACTTAGAGGATAATGATGATGATGATGTTATCCTAGCTGACACTTTTCTTGCTAATTTGGACCACTCACCAGATGAGGCAGTACCCCGTAGTGTTGATAATTTGTCTCGTCAAGAGTTGGTTGAGTTGCAGGTTGCTGACCCTGAGTTGAAAGGTCTAGCTAACTCTGCTTGCAGTGAGGAAGAGTCACCTGGTGCTTCTGCTTGTTATTATATAAAGTCAGGAGTACTTATGAGGAAGTGGAGACTCCCAACAGCATCAGCCGACTGTGAATGGGAGGTTGTACATCAAGTTGTCATCCCTCGTGTTTGTAGGCAGGATATCATTAGAGTGGCTCATGATTCCAGTTTGGCAGGACACCTTGGAGTTAGGAAGACTGTGGCACGCATTTTGAAACACTTCTACTGGCCAGGTATCTTCAGGGATGTTTCCTGGTATTGTAAGTCTTGTCACACCTGTCAAGTTGTGGGGAAGTGTAATCAGACCGAAAAGGTTGCATCTCTAGTTCCCATTCCTCCTTTTGAGGCGCCTTTCACCCGTGTGTTGGTGGATATTGTGGGTCCTCTTCCTAAGACTTCTTCAGGATTTTCTTATGTGTTGACCCTGATTGATATGGCTACTCGTTATCCTGAAGCCATTCCACTTAGAAATATCTCAGCAAAGAACGTGGTTAAGGAAATGCTAGGGTTCTTCACAAAGTTTGGTCTGCCCAAGGAGGTACAGTCAGACCGGGGAAGTAATTTCATGTCAAATGTTTTCAAGCAGTCTCTGAAAGAGTTGGGCATCACCCAGATCACGTCTTCAGCTTACCATCCCCAGACTCAAGGAGCGTTGGTGAGATATCATCAAACACTCAAATCGATGCTCAAGAAATACTGTTTGGAACATCAGAAAGACTGGGATAAAGGTCTTCCATTCGTTGTATTTGCCGCAAGAGAATCTGCAAATGAATCACTGGGCTTCTCACCCTTTGAACTACTGTTTGGCCCTTAAGTAAGAGGACCCCTTAAGCTACTCAAGGAATGCTGGCTGTTGGAGGAAGATGATGTCAACCTGTTGGAGTATGTGATGAAGTTCAAAGAACGGCTGTCCACTGCTTTACAGCTGGAGAGAGAGAATTTGGGAGCTGCTCGGGAGAGGATGCAGACTTGGTGTGATGGGAAGTCCAGGTTGTGCCACTTTCAGCCGGGAGGTTGGGTTTTGATTCTGCTACCAGTGCATGGGCAACCTCTTCAAGCCAAGTTTAGTGGTCCTTATTTCGTGGAGAAGAAACTCAGTGATGTCAACTATGTCATCGCCACACCAGATCGTAGAAAGAACAAGCAACTTTGTCACATCAACATGCTAAAGTTATATCACAGGCGGGACGAAAATAATCCATTCTGCACTGTAGCTGTTCCACCCGAGTCTGCAAGTGAAGTTCTCCCATGTAGTATGAGCCTGAGTGATAGTTTGGGGAAAGAATCCTGATATCATGAATGATCTCCAGACTAAACTTTCTCATCTACCTCCCGAGGAAAGGCAGGAGTTTTCGGCATTACTGCAGGAGTACCCGCAAGTGTTCCATGCCACTCCAGGAAGAACCACTGTGTTGATGCATGATGTCGATGTTGGAGACGCAAAGCCAATTAAACTGCCTCCTTACCGTGTGAACCCAGTGAAAGTTCCTCTCATCCAGAAGGAGCTTGGCTTCCTGTTGGACCACAGGATGATTGAGCCCTGTCAGAGCGAGTGGAGTTCTCCTGTCACTCTAGTCCCTAAGGCAGGTGGGTCACAGCGGCTTTGCATTGACTACAGACGTGTTAATCAGATAACCAAAACAGACACTTACCCTCTCCCTCGCGTGGAAGATTGCATAGACAAGATCGGAAAGGCTAGGTACATAAGTAAGTTTGATTTGTTAAAGGGATACTGGCAAGTACCTATGACTGAACGTGCTAGGGAGATCTCATGTTTTGTAACACTAGGAAAAACTTTTGCATGTTCTGTAATGTCATATGGTATGAAGAATGCACCAACCACTTTTCAGAAGCTCATGAATGTTGTAACAGAGGGTTTGGCAGGGTGTGTTGTTTATATTGATGATGTATTAATCTTCAGTGACAACTGGAAAGATCACCTATGCCATGTCAGTAAATTTCTTGAGCGTTTGGTTCAGGCTAATCTTGTAGCTAATTTATCAAAGTGTGAGTTTGGTCAAGCTAAAGTTCAATACCTTGGGTACGTAATTGGTGATGGACATGTTGCACCACCAGCAGCTAAGGTTCAGGTTATAAGTGATCTTCCCAGACCTAAAACTAGGAAAGAGCTACAAAGATTTTTGGGAATGGTAGGTTATTACAGGAGATTTGTTCTTAACTTTTCAATTCTTGTATCACCACTTACAGACCTACTGAAAAAGGGAGTTAAATTTGTCTGGACCGATAACTGTGAATCCTCTTTCAACATACTTAAAGCTATTCTATTAAGTCAGCCAGTGCTTGCTACTCCAAATTCTGCTAAGCCTTTTAAGATGGCTGTTGATGCAAGTCATACAGGAGCTGGGGCTGTTTTGCTGCAAGAGGATGATCAGGGTATTGAACACCCTGTATCTTATTACAGTAAGAAGTTCACTCCACCTCAAAAGAGCTACTCAACTATTGAGAAAGAGCTTTTGGCCTTGATTTTGGGTTTACAGCATTTTTCATTTTATTTGTGTTCTGGTTTTGACCCCATAGTCATTTATACCGATCATAACCCACTGAAATTCCTTAGTAAGTTTAAAGATAAAAATCAGAGATTGACAAGATGGAGTCTACTTCTTCAGGAGTATTCATTAGACATACAACATGTCAAGGGGAAAGAAAATGTTATTGCAGATTGCTTATCTAGACTTTAGACAGATTGTTTTAGAGTAATAAGAAATTTCCTTTGTAAATTTCTTTTTCTTTGTGGGGAGGTGTTACGTAGCCTATGATTTCATCATCCTTTGTGTAATTTTAACGTACAGTATGCTGCATCTTTGATCACGAGCGTGTTCTACCTCACTCCCTCCCTCCTCCCTTATAGTAGAGTAAGTCGTTCTTTCTGTTGTTCAGAGCAGGAGTGTCAACTCTTTGTCCACATGGCTTCATTTGCGCGTCCTTCTTAGAAGTTGTATCAAGCTCTGCGAGCCCTTATATAATGAGCTCAGTCTCTGCATTATTGCCACTTAGATCTTCTCCTCATTTTGTTCACATCTCTGTCCTCCCCTATACAGTTATTATTGTGAGTGCTCAGGAAGTCTCCAACCATCTAGCAGCTGTGTAATTTGAGTATAGTGTTATTGCATTTTTTCTTGTACTGTGTAGCGTGGGGTGTTGATTCTTGGGCCTAGTGTTTTTTTTTGTGATAAATGTAAAGTTTCATGTCAGCCATTGTTCATAATATTTCGTATCTGTAATAATATATCTTGCATTCACTGAGTATTATCTAGTATTCTCATTTTATCAGGGCTGACTTAGATAAATTTATTCTTGCTAATTTCGTGTTAATAGAGGCTATTGCAGTTAACCATATATTTAACCTGTTTTTTGCCATTACATTATCCCTATGAGTCCTGAATGTTTTGTTGTTAGTTTGAGCATTAAACTTTAACTTGTAATTTTACCTAACTCTTTTGTTTTGAACCTGGAGCTTTACGGGACAGTAGTGATTTTTAGTATTCTCACTTAAAGTGTACATTATCTTTCTCTGTTCCGTAACAATATATATATATATATATATATATATATATATATATATATATATATATATATATATATATATATATATATTGTTATGAGGGTGTATATTACGGTGCACTCTTAACCCTTAATTAAGCATCAAAGGGGATAAGATAAACTTTGCAAGAAAACTAACTTAACTTTACTGTACACTATAACATCCACAACCAAAGAAGAAACCAGGGTTCGTTTTACAAAAGGAGGATTCATACAGGCCTCAGGATACAAATATAAAACTAGTTATTTCTTACTTAACCAGAATACACTCAGTGGAGGCTAAGTACTCACAAAGCTCGAGGAAACGTGGAGACTTCTAAGGTTAAATCCAGATATAAATCACACACTAGCGCAAATGGAGGAGTGAACCATAAATGGGAAATGGTTCATAAATAGTGTGTTTTGTAATCAAAGTCACGGATTGAGTAGTGTTGGGCAAAAGTGTATCACAATGTGGCAAAAGTGTAACATGACAGTAAATGTGTACAAATGTGTACAAAAATGTGTATAAAAAAAATGAGACAAAATGTGTGTCTGTACAAAAAGAGACAAAAATATGTCTCTTCATTTTTTCCTCGACCTTAGAAAAGAGACTTACTCCACCTCTCTCAGCTAATTAACCACTAGGCTGTCTTAAAATAATCTCCGTCCATACAGAAACAATAGAGGCACCTGCTACCAATGAGGGCCTCATACACGCCACACAGAACCAATTGCATGCCATCAAGAACGTGACTTGAAAGCGCCATTTAGCCTTCTAATTGGCAAACATCCCTACTTTGCTTCTCCCACATTATGTCACACCAAATATTTCAAAGACAAGAGGAATCTTCTGCATAATTTGTGAGAAAAACATCTGGTGTGTTATCAGTTGAGAAGGCAAAAGTTGACCCCTAAGTAAACACAGCTGGGGACTAGGGTTACCCTTTACAGGTAGCAAAACTGATAAGAGAAAAGATTTAATGTTCTTAACGGCTCCCTTCTCTCTCCTTTCATTATCATCTTACCTTTTATTTCACCCATTTGCTACTCGGGTAACTGAGCCAGTGACACCTCCCTTCCTGAGAGAAGAAATTTCCCAAGGGAAAATTTTTTGATACTGTACAATCAAGTTCTGGACAGGTAATCTGCTAAAACATTACTAACACCTTTTACATGTCTTACATCAAGGGAGTATACTTGCACAATAGGGCCAAGCGGGTCAGTCTAAGATTTTTGTCCTTAAATCGGGATAAAAATGTCAGAGGGTGGTGATCAGTGTACACTACATCACCTGACCCTGGACCAAGATATACAGAGAAGTGTTGAAGGGCAAGTATGAGTGCAAGGAGTTCTTTCTCAATAGTTGAATAATTTCTCTGGGTCTTATTGAACTTTTTGCTAAAATAGCACACAGGCATCTCAAAGTCTTCATCATTATCCTGAAGCAAAACTGTGCCGGCCCCTAGGCCAGTGGCATCAGCAGCTAATTTAAAGGGTTTATCAAAATTGGGAGCTTGAAGTACTGGGTGACTTGACAGGATGGCTTTGACTTTAGAATAGGTTTCCTCACATTCTGGCTTCCACTCATACTTGACTCCTTTTCTTAACAAATCAGTGAGGGGAGCTACAAGATCAGAGAAGTTTAGGACAAAATGTCTGTGGTACCCTACCATACCCAAGAATCATTGCAACTCTCTCTTATTTTTGGGTTGGGGGGAATTGACTATGGCCTGAACTTTATTGTCAGGTGGACTCACATGGCCTAAACAGACCACATAACCTAGGTACTGCACTCAAGCCCTCACAAATTCACAGTTAGCTAAATTAAGCACTAAACTAGCACAGTACAGTCTCTGAAACAAGGCATCTAGTTGGCTCAAGTGTTGTTCCCAGGTGTTGCTAAGAATAACATCATCATCAGTGTAAGTAACACAATTCTCATCCTCATTGGTGAGATCATTCATCACCCTTTGGAAGGTAGCAGGAGCATTCTTCATACCATAGGGCATGACCTTACATTTATAAGTCCTGCCACCATCCAGAAAACAGGAAATTTCTTGGGCCCTTTCTGTGAGTGGGACTTGCCAATATCCCTTCATTAAATCTAATTTTGTGATAAACTTAGCACTGCCTATTGCGTCCACACAATCATCTACTCTAGGAAGTGGGTAAGTATCAGTCTTGGTAAGGGAGTTAACTTTATGATAATCAATACAAAAGCAATGTGACCCATCGGGTTTCGGAACCACTATGACCGGGGAGCACCACTCACTTTGACTGGACTCAATTAACCCCTGCTGCAACATGTAGTTCAGCTCCTCTCGAATGATGGTCTGCTTCTGAGGACTTGCCCGGTAGGGGGACTGCTTTACAGGGCTGGCATCTCCAACGTCCACATCGTGCTGTGCCAGTTCCTTCCGTCCTGGGGTGTCCCGGAAGACATCAGGGAACTTCCTGAGAAGGGCAACAAGCTCAGCACACCGCTCTGCAGTCAAGTGGAAGAGTTTATCAGTCAGTGTACTCCAAGCTTGGTTTTCTCTCCAACTGGTCATCTGGTCCAAAGCCAAAGGGAAGCCCTCGTCCTCCGCCAACTCGACAGCTGACACCATGCATGCAGCACTAGGGGGGTCCGCAAACTCAACAGCCGACACCATGCATGCAGCACTAGGGGGGACCACGTCTCACCTGTGGTACTCCTTCAACATATTTATATGGCACAATCTTCGTTCCTTCCTCTGGTCTGGGGTTAAAATGACATAATTTACTTCACCTACCCTCTTGTCCACTAGATAAGGGCCTGCAAAACTTGCCTGAAGAGGCTGACCATTAATGGGAAGCAAGACAAGAGCTTGATTGCCTGGGTGAAACACTCTGTGCCTAACTTTCTTAGAGTGGTCATACCACCTCTTCATCTTCTCCTGAGAGGACTCCAAGTGTGCCCTGGCTACATCCATATTATAGGCCAGCCTTTCCTTAAATTTTGACTCATAGTCTAGCAAGTAGATTTGGTCATCATCCTTGACCCATTGTTCTTTGAGGAGTTTAAGAGGACCTCTTACTTCATGGCCAAAGATTAACTGAAATGGAGAGTAGCCCAAGGACTCGCTCGGTGCCTCTCTGGTTGCAAAAAGTAGGAAAGGCAAACACTTGTCCCATTCCTTTTCATCAACACATAGTTTTCTGAGCATACTCTTCAAAGTTTGGTGATACCTCTCTAATGCACCTTGACTCTGAGGATGATATGCTGAGGAAGTGATCTGTGCGATTCCTAACTCCTTAAGGGTTTGTCTGAACAGTTTGGAATTAAAATTAATGCCTTGATCCGACTGCACTTCCTTAGAGGGACCAAAACGGGTAAAGAAGGTTAGCATCTCCTGTACAACCAATTTAGCTGAAATATTTCTCAAGAGAATGGCTTCAAGATATCTAGTAGCCATGTCTAACATCGTGAGGATGTACTGGTGGCCTGGAGAGGTCTTAGGCAAAGGGCCAACAATGTCCACAAGGACTCTAGTGATTGGGGCCTCAAACACAGGTAGAAGAATAAAAGAAGCCGCAGGGATGGGCTTATTGTTCTTACCGACTAGCTGACAGGTGTGACTTGACCTACAGAACCGGGAGAGATCTCAACGGATTCCAGGTCAGTAAAAATGCTGCCAGATGCGGGAGAGAGTCTTCCTCATCCCCAAGTGACCTGCTAAAGAAGAGTCATGGGCAATGGACATAATTTTCGCCTATAGGGTCTAGGAACCATCACCTGATGTACAGTCTCCCACTCGTTACCATGAGCAACACTAGGAGGTCTCCATCTTCTCATTAACATGTTATTTGGCCTTAAATAATAACACTCAGTCAGTTCGGACTCACATTCATCTTCCCTAACTGCTGAGTCAATTAACCCTTTAGCACGGACTACTCTTCTTTATCATCCAAATTGGTTTGTTCTTATAGAACTTAACAATTTTGATCTAAAACAGAGAATTAGGCATGTTTTTTTTCAATTTTGCTCCTCCAATAAGGAAATATGGCACGCCCATTTAAATGGTCTCTATGGAGCAGTCCCCCTTGGTATGACTCTCAATTTTCATCACTGTGCATTGATATGATAAAATTTATTGATGGATCTGGATCAAATGAAAGAATTATGTGTTGAACCATCTCATTTAATAAATATTTTTTGTAAAGAGAGTAATTTTACCAAAAAAAAAAATGTATAGCTAATGAAATTATTACAAGAATCTGCCGCATAAATATAAAGTAGCAGTCTATAATAAGATTCATAGCAGTTAAAAAAGAATTCCAGGAAAGCTTACTCCTATATATTTTGAAGCATAAATTCATGAAACTGAGAAATTATGACTGTATGTTATTTGCAGGCAATACTAAGAGCTTTGACATAGGCTTTTACATCAGTTGACTGAAAAATACACATTCCTATTTCTTTGTGTGATACTCCACAAAGCACTGGATGTGTAGTGCCACATCACATTTGGAGCACTTAGGCTTCACATTCTTCTTACACACACCACACCGCCGTTGAGTATCTCCCATCACAACATAATGATCTGTTCTGTCATAGTGTACATGCTCGGGTGAAGTTAGGGGCACAAGTCTACGAGGTTTCTCTGATGGTTTTAGCAGAACATTGACAATTTCCCTCAGAAACTCTAGCTGTGACACCTTGTGAATCTTTCTGTAGAGAATCCACCCATTTACAATTGAGCCATTCAGGAGAAGCGGAAAAGAGGAAAGTACCACACTCGCTTCCTAAATGACACTCTATACTTTCCCCTAAATTGATCAAACAGATCTACTCCTCCCATTCCTTTGTGATAAAGCCTCACAATGTTTGGCTGAGGGATTACTACCACTTCTTTCTTCTTTTTTGACCACCGTCTGCATTTGCCCATTGAGAGATATGCACTGTCACTTCTGTTTGTTGCCATCCTAACATCGCTGTTGTCATTCCATGCACAAATAGCAATCTTCTTTTCTTTTTCCTGAAACAACTCTGCCTCCCCTCTCTCTTTTTTCTTGATGTCTGACACTGGGACATCCTTGACTCTGTCCTTACGAATCGTACCTGTCAGACTAATATTAGCTTCCTGGAAAGACTGGAGAAGAGGCAGTGTTGTAAAAAAGTTGTCAACATATCCACTGCTACCCTTAGGTACTGTTCCTTTGGCCAATGCATGGACTACAGATTCACCCACAGGCATTCCTTCCTCAAACCCAGAGTCTTTTCCTTCATACAAGCGGAAATTCATTAACAGTCCTTCATGGGAGCATAGACACCAAAACTTGTAGCCAAATCTCACTGGCTTTCCTCTAATGAATTGTTTGAATCCATGTCGCCCATAATATGGTTCCATGGCTTCATCAATAGCCCATGTCATAGGAAGTGGTTAAGCGACATCCATGAAGAGCTTGTTGAAATGTTCAAAAAGAGGGCGAATCTTAAAGATCTTATATCCGAAGGCTTCTTTGAGTTGTCCACAAAGTGCAGGCTTCGCACGATCTCCTCAAATCGGTTTATTGTCATTCCACACTGAGTTACAGCCAGATTTCGGATGTCCGCCTGCTTCGTCCAATACAGCCTTCGGTTTGGAACTGGGTTATATCCTGAGAGAAGAAAGATGCCAAGTACCTGATGCGGTTCTTCTTCGGTAACACATAAATCTTTCCCAAATTTAACTTGATGATAACGGTTTGTCTCTGTCTTGATCACCTCAATCAATTCTTTGTCCCAAAAGTATCTGAATATGTCCACAGGTGTAAATCCTTCATCTGCCCATTTTTCAACAATAGATGGTTTATGTACTTCATGTAAGCTTAGGGCATCACCTTCATCACAAATCTGAAATTCACATTTCTTCCACTCATAAACAGGCTTTGAGCGTTTTTGCTTCTTTCTCCTCGGTGGGCCAACGTCTGCTACATGCTCATCACACCCAAACTCTTCCTGCTCTTCAAAAATTGATGCACCCCATGCAGAAGAAGGCTCAGTGCGACTGTTTCGATTTGTCAGATTTATATGGGGGGGTTGTGCCAGAAGTCTTGCTCCCAGCAATCGGACATTTTCTTGCTCCACAACAGCTATATCCTCACTAGGGTCAACTACATCAGATTCTTCCCCATCTTCTGGAGGCTCCAGAGCAATTTCGATGCCTGTGGCATTTTCTTCATCAGGTAATGAAAACAGGTAGTTGACTGCCTCTTCAACATCTCTCAGATTCCTGAAAGAGAAAACATATGTCCATAAGAAGGTAAGCAAGAAAAAGGATCAGGTGTGTTACCCGAGAATACATCGTAATATTGAGAAAAGACCCAGTTATTATATACATTAGTAAAAGTAAAAATATATTATGCAACAAACAATTTTTTAGGATTCTAAATATATATTCATACACATATTGACCCTTGGGGATATGAATATATCAGATATACTCAAAATAAAGTAACACAAGCATTAAAAGTGAACAAGTATTTTGATTCAAGTATTCTCCTTAGGCAGCAGTGCCCTGACTGAGCTCCATAGAGCCCATTTAAATTGGCATCATATTTTCACTGATGATATAAGTGACAGAATGTGGTTTTCCCTCAAATCAATAATTTCACACATTAAAACAAGTCTTTATGTGTCATTTTTACCATCACTCACTATAAGAAGTTCCATATGCAGCAATGTATAGACAATAACTTACCTATGTCCAGACATTTTGGTAGAAGCAATGAAGTAGCTCTCCTTCCTTCCTTCATTTACTTGTTGTTTACAAAGTGAGTTAGAATATGAATCATAAGCTGAGAAATGTTACGTTTTCTTTACATCCTGCAACAATAAGAACGTAAATTCTCTGGTAAACTTAGATAAAATTAGTGTTTCTAAAAAGTAAAATTTCCGCCCATTTAATTGGGCTCTATGCGTTCGTGGGTTAAAGTGGCGATCTCTGGATCAGATCTTTGCATATCAGCTAACTTTGCACTTGCATCAGTCTGGGGAGAATCATCAACCTCTGAGTCATTTAACTGGGCAAAAAAGGTATCACCAAGCCCAATATCATCATCGGCATTGCCAGTGCCATTACCGTCAACGTTCTCATGGCTGGCTTTTGCCATCATAGCTCAAGTGACAGCACATGCGGGAAACAATTTAGGATATGTATCTTCCAACTCTTTAGTCCTATCCTCACTCATGGGAGTTTTTGACACACAGGGAACAGCACTCACCTGTCTTCCTGCAGGTCATTACCCAAAAGGAAAGTGACCCCTTGTACAGGAAGCTGATCAACAACACCCACACACACTGAACCAGTATCTAACTCTGACTGGAGCTTTACCTCAGCTAGGGGAACAGATACAAACTCAGCTATACCCTGTAGCAAGACACATTCATTAGGGTCAGCTCCATCAACAAACCCTTCAACATTAGTGACTGTGAAGCTCCTGTGTCTCTAAGTATAGTGACTTCCTTACCACCTTTTCCATCAACTGAAACTAACCCCTTAGAAGTAAAGTTAGCAAATAAATGACCTGGGAAGGAGTCACTTTGAGTACTACTTGGCGGAGGACACTCTGATGGAATCTTATTACCACTCTCACCTGAACCTGACGGCTGCACTGCCCCAGTCTTACTAGTGTCTAACAATGGCTCTACGGGAGTCTGTCTATCCACCACTGACGGCTCCACTCTGGCCTTATCAACAATATGCACCTGCTGGGATAGTGTCTGACTACCGCTAACAATATCTGTGGGTGGCTGCTCTCTGTTGGTGTCAAAAGATCCCCAAGAGTTTACCAAAGTAATATGTTTTACAGAGGGACTTTTCCCTCGTTTTTTCCAACACCAATCCTCCAAGTGCCCCGTTTTCTGGCAATGCTGGCAAAACCTGACACTTTTTCTTGACCCTCTGGCAACACTGTCCTCACTTACTTTCGTAGAACTAACATGCTCTGGGGTTGCAGGGTTCCCACTAGTGTCACTTGACATTAACCTGCCTTTACCAGAAGAAGGGTTCACAAAAACTGGTTGGTTCACTCTCCTACCCTTAACAAATAACCGAGGCTTACGTTCATGCTTATGAATTATACTATAGTTATCTGCTACAACAGCAGCCTCAGCTAGGATAAGTTAATCTTTTTCCACTAGGTATGTAGCCACATCCCTACCTATGGTACCAGTGAAATTCTCCAAGATTATTAATTCTTTAAGTTTACAGAAATCATCAACTTTCTTAGAATGCAACCATTGATCAGATAAGTCTGAGTACTCTAGCATATTCCACATGAGTCTGATCTTTCTGTTTAAAGGTGGATCTAAATTTAAGCCTATATGCCTCTGGCACGAGTTCATATGCTTTGAGAATGGCATCTTTTAAACAATCATAGTTGGCATTTTGATCAACAGATAAAGAAATATAAGGCTCTTGAGCCTTTCCTTTCAAAACACTCTGCAGCAGTACTGTTCAAGAGTCTTTTGGCCACGAGAGACGACCTGCTACATTTTCAAACATATGGAAATACTTGGTGACATCTTGCTCATTAAAGGGAGGTACTAGCTTGATGTTCCTAGCAACATCAAAAGATTCCTTGGCAGATGAACTACTAGCTCTAGGTAATCTAACAGGGTGCTTCAGTCTGTATTCGTGATCCATTTCCTTTTGTCTTATTTGAGCCTGTAATTCTATTTCCTTTTCTCTCATTTGAGCCTGTAATTCTATTTCCTTCATTTTGGCATTCCATTCTTGTTCTCTCATTTTTGCTTGCACTTCTAGTTCCCTCAGCTAAATTCTGGCTAACTCAAATTGCACTTTGTCACCAGTATCATGAGCAGAAAAATCACTAGGACCAGGTATCTCCGATGCCAAAGGCTCAGGGTCAACACCTTGTGCAGTATCAAATGGCTCAGAACTAGCTATAGGAGACTCACTTTGCTCAAAAATGGTGTCCAGTATTAAACCAAGTAACTTAGTCTTAGTGACTGAGGCAGGAAATCTCAACTGTAAAGCCTGAGCAAGCAATATGAGCTCGTGTTTTGTGAGTGTTTTCACTCTGGTTGGGGAAGGCTCAGAATCCAAAAATACTGATTATAGTTAAGTAGATAAGAGTAAGCACTGTGTATGTGGCCAAGGTTGCCAATATTATGTCACAGAGCTATCCTGGCGGGGAGGTCGCCAAATTGTTATGGGGGTGTATATTGCATTGCACTCCTAACCCTTAATTAAGCACCAAAGGGGATAAGATAAAGTTTGCAAGAAAACTAACTTAACTTTACTGTACACTATAACATACACAAACAAAGAAGAAACCAGGGTTCGTTTTACAAAAGGAGGATTCATATAGGCCTCAGGATACAAATATAAAACTAGTTATTTCTTACCTAACCAGAATACACTCAGTGGAGGCTAAGTACTCGCAAAGCTCGAGGAAACGTGGAGACTTCGAAGGTAAAATCCAGATATTAATCACACACTAGTGTAAATGATGGAGTGAACCAAAAATGGGAAATGGTAAACAAATAGTGTGTTTTGTAATCAAAGTCACGTATTGAGTAGTGTTGGAGAAAAGTGCAACACAATGTGGCAAAAGTGTAACATGACAGTAAATGTGTACAAATGTGTACAAAAATGTGTATACAAAAAATGAGACAAAATGTGTGTCTGTACAAAAAGAGATAAAAATATGTCTCTTCACATTTTCCTCGACCTTATAAAGGAGCTTAGTTCACCTCTCTCAGCTAATTAACCACTAGGCTGTCTTAAAAATAATCTCCGTCCATACAGAAACAATAGAGGCACCTGCTACCAATGAGGGCCTCATACACGCCACACAGAACCAATTGCATGCCATCAAGAACGTGACAAAAGCGCCATTTAGCCTTCTAATTGGCAAACATCCCTACTTTGCTCCTCCCACATTATGTCACACCCAGTATTTCAAAGACAAGAGGAATCTTCTACATAATTTGTGAGAAAAACATCTGGTGTGATATCAGTTGAGAAGGCAAAAGTTGACCCCTAAGTAAACACAGCTGGGGACTAGGGTTACCCTTTACAGGCAGCAAAACTGATAAGATAAAAGATTTAATGTTCTTAACGGCTCCCTTCTCTCTCCTTTCATTATCATCTTATCTTTTATTTCACCCATTTGCTGCTCGGGTAACTGAGCCAGTGACACCTCCTTTCCTGAGAGAAGAAATTTCCCAAGGGGAAATTTCTGGATACTGTACAATCAAGTTCTGGACGGGTAATCTGCTAAAACATTACTAACACCTTTTACATGTCTTACATCAAGGGAGTATGCTTGCAAAATAGGGCCCAGCGGGTCAGTCTAAGAATTTTGTCCTTAAATTGGGATAAAAATTTCAGAGGGTGGTGGTCAGTGTACACTACATCACCTGACCCTGGACCAACATATACAGAGAAGTGTTGACGGGCAAGTATGAGTGCCAGGAGTTCTTTCTCAATAGTTGAATAATTTCTCTGGGCCTTATTGAACTTTTTGCTAAAATAGCACACAGGCATCTCAAAGTCTTCATCATTATCCTGAAGCAAAACTGTGCCGGCCCCTAGGCCAGTGGCATCAGCAGCTAATTTAAAGAGTTTATCAAAATTGGGAGCTTGAAGTACTGGGTGACTTGACAGGATGGCTTTGACTTTAGAATAGGTTTCCTCACATTCTGGCTTCCACTCATACTTGACTCCTTTTCTTAACAAATCAGTGAGGGGAGCTACAAGATCAGAGAAGTTCAAAACAAAATGTCTGTAGTACCCAACCATACCCAAGAATCATTGCAACTCTCTCTTATTTTTGAGTGGGGGGAATTGACTATGGCCTGAACTTTAAAGTCAGGTGGACTCACTTGGCCTAAACCGACCACATAACCTAGGTACTGCACTCGAGCCCTCACAAATTTACATTTAGCTAAATTAAGCACTAAATTAGCAGAGTACAGTCTCTGAAGCAAGGCATCTAGTTGGCTCAAGTGTTGTTCCCAGGTGTTGCTAAGAATAACATCATCATCAATGTAGGTAACACAATTCTCATCATCCTTGGTGAGATCATTCATCAACCTTTGGAAGTTGGCAGGAGCATTCTTCATACCATAGGGCATGACCTTATATTTATAAGTCCTGCCACCAACCAGAAAACAGGAAATTTCTTGGGCCCTTTCTGTGAGTGGGACTTGCCAATATCCCTTTGTGATAAACTTAGCACTGCCTATCGCGTCCACACAATCATCTACTCTAGGAAATGAGTAAGTATCAGTCTTGGTAAGGGAGTTGACTTTATGATAATCAATACAAAAGCAATGTGACCCATCAGGTTTCGGAACCACTATGACCAGGGAGCACCACTCACTTTGACTGGACTCAATTAACCCCTGCTGCAACATGTAGTTCAGCTTCTCTCGAATGATGGTCTGCTTCTGAGGACTAGCCCAGTAGGGGGACTGCTTTACTGGGCTGGCATCTCCAACGTCCACATCGTGCTGTGCCAGTTCCTTCCGTCCTGGGGTGTCCCGGAAGACATCAGGGAACTTCCTGAGAAGGGCAACAAGCTCAGCACACCGCTCTGCAGTCAAGTGGAAGTTTATCAGTCAGTGTACTCCAAGCTTCCTGGTTTTCTCTCCAACTGGTTATCAGGTCCAAAGTCAAAGGGAAACCCTCGTCCTCTGCCAACTCGACAGCCGACACCACGCATGCAGCACTAGGGGGGTTCGCAAACTCGACAGCCGACACCATGCATGCAGCACTAGGGGGGTCCACAAACTCGACAGACGACACCATGCATGCAGCACTAGGGGGGTCCACGTCTCGCCTGTGGTACTCCTTCAACATATTTATATGGCACAATCTTCGTTCCTTTCTCCGGTCTGGGGTTAAAATGACATAATTTACTTCATCTACCCTCTTGTCCACTAGATAAGGGCCTGCCAATCTTGCCTACAGAGGCTGACCATGAATGGGAAGCAAGCCAAGAACTTGATTGCCTGGGTGAAACACTCTGTGCCTAACTTTCTTAGAGTGGTCATACCACGTCTTCATCTTCTCCTGAGAGGACTCGAAGTGTGCCCTGGCTACATCCATACTATAGGCCAGTCTTTCTTTAAATTTTGACACATAGTCTAGCAAGTAGATTTGGTCATCATCCTTGACCCATTGTTCTTTGAGGAGTTTAAGAGGACCTCATACTTCATGGCCAAAGATTAACTGAAATGGAGAGTAGCCCAAGGACTCGCTCGGTGCCTCTCTGGTTGCAAAAATTAGGAAAGACAAACACTTGTCCCATTCCTTTTCATCAACACATAGTTTTCTGAGCATACTCTTCAAAGTTTGGTGATACCTCTCTAATGCACCTTGACTCTGAGGATGGTATGCTGAGGAAGTCATCTGTGCGATTCCTAACTCCTTAAGGGTTTGTCTGGACAGTTTGGAATTAAAATTACTGCCTTGATCCGACTGCACTTCCTTAGAGGGACCAAAACGGGTAAAGAAGGTTAGCATCTCCTGTACAACCACTTTAGCTGAAATATTTCTCAAGGGAATGGCTTCAGGATATCTAGTGGCCATGTCTAACATTGTGAGGATGTACTGGTGGCCTGAAGAGGTCTTAGGCAAAGGGCCAGCAATGTTCACAAGGACTCTAGTGATTGGGGCTTCAAACACAGGTAGAGGAATCAAAGAAGCTGCAGGGATGGGCTTATTGTTCTTACCGACTAACTGACAGGTGTGACATGACCTACAGAACCGGGAGAGATCTCGACGGATTCTAGGCCAGTAAAAATGCTGCCAGATGCGGTAGAGAATCTTCCTCACCCCCAAGTGACCTGCCAAAGAAGAGTCATGGGCAATGGACATAATTTTCGCCTATAGGGTCTTGGAACCACCACCTGATGTACAGTCTCCCACTCGTTATCATGAGCAACACTAGGAGGTCTCCATCTTCTCATTAACACGTTATTTGGCTTGAAATAATAACACTCAGTCAGTTCGGACTCACATTCATCTTCCCTAACTGCTGAGTCAATTAAGGTGGAAATCTCTGGATCAGATCTTTGCATATCAGCTAACTTTGCACTTGCATCAGTCTGGGGAGAATCATCAACCTCTGAGTCATTTAACTGGGCAAAAAAGTTATCACCAAGCCCAATATCATCATCGGCATTGCCAGTGCCATTACCGTCAACGTTCTCATGGCTGGCTTTTGCCATCATAGCTCTAGTTACAGCACATACGGGAAACAATTTAGGTTATGAATCTTCCAACTCTTTAGTCCTATCCTCACTCAAGGGAGTTTTTGACACGCAGGGAACAGCACTCACCTGTCCTCCTGCAGGTCATTACCGAAAAGGAAAGTGACCCCTTGTACAGGAAGCTGATCATCAACACCCACACACACTTAACCAGTAACTAACTCTGACTGGAGCTTTACATCAGCTAGGGGAACAGATACAAACTCAGCTATACCCTGTAGCAAGACACATTCATTAGGGTCAGCTACATCAACAAACCCTTCAACATTAGTGACTGTGAAGCTCCTGTGTCTCTAAGTATAGTGACTTCCTTACTACCTTTTCCATCAACTGAAACTAACCCCTTAGAAATAAAGTTAACAAATAAATGACCTGGGAAGGAGTCACTTTGAGTACTACTTGGGGGAGGACACTCTGATGGAGTCTTATTACCACTCTCACCTGAACCTGACGGCTGCACTGCCCCAGTCTTACTAATGTCTAACAATGGCTTTACAGGATTCTGTCTATCCACCACTGACGGCTTGACTCTGGCCTTATCAACAATATGCACCTGCTGGGGTAGTGTCTGACTACCGCTAACAATATCTGTGGGTGGCTGCTCTCTGTTGGTGTCAAAAAATCCCCAAGAGTTTACCAAAGTAATATGTTTTACAGAGGGACTTTTCCCTCGTTTTTTCCAACACCAATCCTCCAAGTGCCCCGTTTTCTGGCAATGTTGGCAAAACCTGAAACTTTTTCTTGACCCTCTGGCAACACTGTCCTCACTTACTTTCGTAGAACTAACATGCTCTGGGGTTGCAGGGTTCCCACTAGTGTCACTTGACATTAACCTGCCTTTACCAGAAGAAGGGTTCACAAAAACTGGTTGGTTCACTCTCCTACCCTAACAAATAACTGAGACTTACGTTCATGCTTATGAATTATACTATAGTTATCTGCTACAACAGCAGCCTCAGCTAGGATAAGTTAATCTTTTTCCACTAGGTATGTAGCCACATCCCTACCTATCTTACCAGTGAAGTTCTCCAAGATTATTAATTCTTTAAGTTTACAGAAATCATCAACTTTCTTAGAATGCAACCATTGATCAGATAAGTCTGTGAGTACTCTAGCATATTCCACATGAGTCTGATCTTTCTGTTTAAAGGTAGATCTAAATTTAAGCCTATATGCCTCTGGCACGAGTTCATATGCTTTGAGAATGGCATCTTTTAAACAATCATAGTTAGCACTTTGATCAACAGATAAAGAAATATATGCCTCTTGAGCCTTTCCTTTCAAAACACTGAGCAGCAGTACTGTTCAAGAGTCTTTTGGCCACGAGAGACGACCTGCTACCTTTTCAAACATATGGAAATATTTGGTGACATCTTGCTCATTAAAGGGAGGTACTAGCTTAATGTTCCTAGCAACATCAAAAGATTCCTTGGCAGATGAACTACCAGCTCTAGGTAATCTAATAGGGTGCTTCAGTCTGAATTCGTGTTCCATTTCCTTTTGTCTCATTTGAGCCTGTAATTCTATTTCCTTCATTTTGGCATTCCATTCTTGTTCTCTCATTTTTGCTTGCACTTCTAGTTCCCTCAACTTAATTCTGGCTAACTCAAATTGCACTTTGCCACCAGTATCATGAGCAGAAAAATCACTAGGACCAGGTATCTCCGATGCCAAAGGCTCAGGGTCAACACCTTGTGCAGTATTAAATGGTTCAGAACTAGCTATAGGAGACTCACTTTGCTCAAAAATGGTGTCCAGTATTAAACCAAGTAACTTAGTCTTAGTGACTGAGGCAGGAAATCTCAACTGTAAGGCCTGAGCAAGCAATATGAGCTCGTGTTTTGTGAGTGTTTTCACTCTGGTTGGGGAAGGCTCAGAATCCAAAAATACTGATTATAGTTAAGTAGATAAGAGTAAGCACTGTGTATGTGGCCAAGGTTGCCAATATTATGTCACAGAGCTATCCTGGCGGGGAGGTCGCCAAATTGTTATGGGGGTGTATATTGCATTGCACTCCTAACCCTTAATTAAGCACCAAAGGGGATAAGATAAAGTTTGCAAGAAAACTAACTTAACTTTAGTGTACACTATAACATACACAAACAATGAAGAAACCAGGGTTCGTTTTACAAAAGGAGGATTCATATAGGCCTCAGGATACAAATATAAAACTAATTATTTCTTACCTAACCAGAATACACTCAGTGGAGGCTAAGTACTCGCAAAGCTGGAGGAAACGTGGAGACTTCGAATGTTAAATTCAGATATAAATCACACACTAGTGTAAATGGAGGAGTGAACCAAAAATGGGAAATGGTACACAAATAGTGTGTTTTGTAATCAAAGTCACGTATTGAGTAGTGTTGGGGAAAAGTGCAACACAATGTGACAAAAGTGTAACGTGACAGTAAATCTGTACAAATTTGTACAAAAATGTGTGTACAAAAAATGAGACAAAATATGTGTCTGTACAAAAAGAGACAAAAATATGTTTCTTCACATTTTCCTCGACCTTATAAAGGAGACTTACTCCATCTCTCTCAGCTAATTAACCACTAGGCTGTCTTTAAAAAAATCTCCGTCCATACAGAAACAATAGAGGCACCTGCTACCAATGAGGGCCTCATACACGCCACACAGAACCAATTGCATGCCATCAAGAACGCGACTTGAAAGCGCCATTTAGCCTTCTAATTGGCAAACATCCCTACTTTGCTTCTCCCACATTATGTCACACCAAATATTTCAAAGACAAGAGGAATCTTCTGCATAATTTGTGAGAAAAACATCTGGTGTGTTATCAGTTGAGAAGGTAAAAGTTGACCCTTAAGTAAACACAGCTGGGGACTAGGGTTACCCTTTACAGGTAGCAAAACTGATAAGAGAAAAGATTTAATGTTCTTAACGGCTCCCTTCTCTCTCCTTTCATTAACATCTTATCTTCTATTTCCCCCATTTGCCATTGAGATAACTACGCCAGTGACAATATATATATATATATATATATATATCTATATGTATATTATATATATATCTGTATATATATATATATATATATATATATATATATATATATATATTGTTACGGAATACCGAAAGATAATGTACACTTTAAGTGAGAATACTAAAAATCACTACTGTCCCGTAAAGTTCCAGGTTCAAAACAAAAGAGTTAGGTAAAATTACAAGTTAAAGTTTAATGCTCAAACTAACAACAAAACATTCAGGACTCATAAGGATAATGTAATGGCAAAAAACAGGTTAGATATATAGTTAACTGCAATAGTCTCTATTAACACGAAATTAGCAAGAGTAAATTTATCTAAGTCAGCCCTGATAAAATGAAAATACACTGGGTAATGCTCAGTTAATGCAAGATATATTATTACAGATACAAAATATTATTAATAATGACAAACATCCAAACTCCACATTAATCACAAAAAACCTCACTAGGCCCACAAATTAACACCCCATGCTACACAGTACAAGAACAAAATGCAATAACACTCATACTCAAATTACACAGCAGTTAGATGGCTGGAGACTTCCTGAGCACTCAGCAATAATAACAACTGTACAGGGGAGGACAGAGATGTGAGCAAAATGAGGAGTAGATCTAAGTGGCAATTAATGTAGAGACTGAGCTCATTATATAGAGGCTGGCAGAGCTTGATACAACTTGTAAGAAGGACGCGCAAATGAAGCCAGAGGGGAGAAAGAGTTGACAATCCTGCTCTGAACAACAGAAAGAACGACTTACTTTACTATAAGGGAGGAGGGAGGGGAGTGAGGTAGAACACGCTCGTGATCAAACATGCAGCATGTTGTACGTTAGAATTACACAAAGGATGATGAAATCATAGGCTATGTAACACCTCCCCACAAAGAAAAAGAAATTTACAAAGGAAATTTCTTATTACTCTAAAACAATCTGTCTAAAGTCTAGATAAGCAATCTGCAATAACATTTTCTTTCCCCTTGACATGTTGTATGTCTAATGAATACTCCTGAAGAAGTAGACTCCATCTTGTCAGTCTCTGATTTTTATCTTTAAACTTACTAAGGAATTTCAGTGGGTTATGATCGGTATAAATGACTATGGGGTCAAAACCAGAACACAAATAATATGAAAAATGCTGTAAACCCAAAATCAAGGCCAAAAGCTCTTTCTCAATAGTTGAGTAGTTCTTTTGAGGTGGAGTGAACTTCTTACTGTAATAAGATACAGGGTGTTCAATACCCTGATCATCCTCTTGCAGCAAAACAGCCCCAGCTCCTATATCACTTGCATCAACAGCCATCTTAAAAGGCTTAGCAAAATTTGGAGTAGCGAGCACTGGCTGACTTAATAGGATAGCTTTAAGTTTGTTGAAAGAGGATTCACAGTTATCGGTCCAGACAAATTTAATTCCCTTTTTCAGTAGGTCTGTAAGTGGTGATACAAGAACTGAAAAGTTAAGAACAAATCTCCTGTAATAACCTACCATTCCCAAAAATCTTTGTAGCTCTTTTCTACTTTTAGGTCTGGGAAGATCACTTATAACCTGAACCTTAGCTCCTGGTGGTGCAACATGTCCATCACCAATTACGTACCCAAGGTACTGAACTTTAGCTTGACCAAACTCACACTTTGATAAATTAGCTACAACATTAGCCTGAACCAAACGCTCAAGAAATTTACTGACATGGCATAGGTGATCTTTCCAGTTGTCACTGAAGATTAATACATCATCAATATAAACAACACACCCTGCCAAACCCTCTGTTACAACATTCATGAGCTTCTGAAATGTGGCTGGTGCATTCTTCATACCATATGGCATTACAGAACATGCAAAAGTCTTTCCTAGTGTTACAAAAAATGAGATCTCCCTAGCACGTTCAGTCATAGGTACTTGCCAGTATCCCTTTAACAAATCAAACTTACTTATGTACCTAGCCTTTCCGATCTTGTCTATGCAATCTTCCACACGAGGGAGAGGGTAAGTGTCTGTTTTGGTTATCTGATTAACACATCTGTAGTCGATGCAAAGCCGTTGTGACCCACCTGGCTTAGGGACTAGAGTGACAGGAGAACTCCACTCGTTCTGACAGGGCACAATCATCTTGTGGTCCAACAGGTAGCCAAGCTCCTTCTGGATGAGAGGAACTTTCACTGGGTTCACACGGTAAGGAGGCAGTTTAATTGGCTTTGCGTCTCCAACATCGACATCATGCATCAACACAGTGGTTCTTCCTGGAGTGGCACGGAACACTTGCGGGTACTCCTGCAGTAATGCCGAAAACTCCTGACTTTCCTCGGGAGGTAGGTGAGAAAGCTTAGTCTGGAGATCATTCATGATATCAGAATTCTTCCCCAAACTATCACTCAGGCTCATACTGCATGGGAGAGCTTCACTTGAAGACTCGGGTGGAACAGCTACAGTGCAGACTGGATTATTTTCGTGCCACCTGTGATATAACTTTAGCATGTTGATGTGACATAGTTGCTTGTTCTTTCTACGATCTGGTGTGTCGATGATATAGTTGACATCACTGAGTTTCTTCTCCACAAAATAAGGATCACTAAACTTGGCTTGAAGAGGTTGCCCATGAACCGGTAGCAGAATCAAAACCTGGTCTCCTGGCTGAAAGTGGCGTAACCTGGACTTCTTATCATACCAAGTCTTCATCTTCTCCTGAGCAGCTCCTAAATTCTCTCTCGCCAGCTGTAAAGCAGTGGACAGTCGTTCTTTGAACTTCATCACATACTCCAGCAGGTTGACGTCATCTTCCTACGACAGCCAGCATTCCTTGAGTAGCTTAAGGGGTCCTCTTACTTCATGGCCAAACAGTAGTTTAAAAGGTGAGAAGCCCAGTGATTCATTTGGAGATTCTCTTGCGGCAAATACGACGAATGGAAGACCTTTATCCCAGTCTTTCTGATGTTCCAAACAGTATTTCTTGAGCATCGATTTGAGTGTTTGATGATATCTCTCCAACGCTCCTTGGGTCTGGGGATGGTAAGGTGAAGACGTGATCTGGGTGATGCCCAACTCTTTCAGAGACTGCTTGAAAACATTTGACATGAAATTACTTCCCTGGTCTGACTGTACCTCCTTGGGCAGACCAAACTTTGTGAAGAACCCTAGCATTTCCTTAACCACGTTCTTTGCTGAGATATTTCTAAGTGGAATGGCTTCAGGATAACGAGTAGCCATATCAATCAGGGTCAACACATAAGAAAATCCTGAAGAAGTCTTAGGAAGAGGGCCCACAATATCCACCAACACACGGGTGAAAGGCGCCTCAAAAAGAGGAATGGGAACTAGAGGTTCAACCTTTTCGGTCTGATTACACTTCCCCACAACTTGACGGGTGTGACAAGACTTACAATACCAGGAAACATCCCTGAAGATACCTGGCCAGAAGAAGTGTTTCAAAATGCGTGCCACAGTCTTCCTCAATCCAAGGTGTCCTGCCAAACTGGAATCATGAGCCACTCTAATGATATCCTGCCTACAAACACGAGGGATGACAACTTGATGTACAACCTCCCATTCACAGTCGGCTGATGCTGTTGGGGGTCTCCACTTCCTCATAAGTACTCCTGAGTTTATATAATAACAAGTAGAAGCACCAGCTGACTTTTCCTCACTGCAAGCAGAGTTAGCTAGACCTTTCAGCTCAGGATCAGCAACCTGCAACTCAACCAACTCTTGACGAGACAAATTATCAACACTACGGGGTACTGCCTCATCTGGTGAGTGGTCGAAATTAGCAAGAAAAGTGTCAGCTAGGATAACATCATCATCATCATTATCCTCTAAATCACCAGTAACTTTAGACTTAGACCTAGTGACAGCACATGCAGGGAACACATCAGGGACATCACAATCCTGGGACGCAGCCACTGGCTCACTAGACAACTGAGGAGCTGGACACACTTGACTTCCACCAATATCATTTCCAAGTAAGAAAGTTACACCTGACATTGGGAGTGTCTCAACCAACCCAACCATAACGGAACCATCAACAAAACCAGACTCTAAATTCACTCTGCACAGAGGGACAGAGAAGTAATTATTCCCTACGCCTTGTAAGATTACAGTTTCATCAGAGGAATTAACATTAGAGCCTAGAACACTGGTCAGCATAAGGGATTGGCAAGCACCTGTATCACGGTATATTTTAAATGATTTCCTGTCATTACTGTCCAGAGGACTGAGAAAACCATCAGACAGGAAATTAGCACATGAACTCTTGAGAGTGTCACCCACGTTACTGCTCAAAAAAGGAGCTCCATCCTGAGAATTTAAGTTACCCCTCAAAGCAGGTTCAGTCAACTCAGTTAAAGAATTCTGGGAACTCTCAAAGGTGGACACTACACCAATTGACTGAATATTTAAAGACTCCTTTTTGTTCACATCACGCTGTCTCCTGAAACATTTCTTCGTAGTATGACCAAGCTTACTACAATAAGTACATTTACTTTTCTGAAATCTAGAGGTGAAGCTGGAATTTACTTCCTGAGAAACATCATCCTTATTCTCTTTCCTGCTACCTGTACTCTGAGTAGAGGCAACGTACTTACTCTCAGCTTTCCCTTTTTCTTTAGAATATCTCTTGTGAGTGAGAACATATTCATCAGCTAAAACTGCAGCATCAGACAAATTATCTATTCTTCTCTCATCAAGATATAGGCTTACATCTTTATAAATACACCTCTTGAAGTCCTCCAGCAAAATCATCTGCTTAAATTTACCAAAATCAGAATCCACATTCTTAGAATTTAACCACTGCTCTAACAGATCTTCTTTGATTTTTGCATACTAAACATGGGATTGCTTATCTTGCTTGTAAGTTGTCCTAAATTTTACTCTATAAGCTTCAGGAACAAGCTCATAGGCCTTAAGAATCAAGCTCTTAATTACATCATAATTATCAGATTGATCCTGAGGCAAAGATGCATAAGTTACTTGAGCTTTACTGGTGAGAACAGTTTGAAGGAGTACTGGCCAATACTTTTTGGGCCAATTAAAACCTGTAGCTACCCTCTCAAACAACTGAAAATACTTTGTTAAATCAGATTCATTAAAAGGAGGGACAAGTTTAACATTTTTAGCCACATCAAAATCATCAGAGCTAGATGATCCAGTTCCACCTTGTTTCATGCGATACTCATGGTCTGCCTGAATCCTAGCAAGTTCAACTTGTGCCTGAAACTCAGCCTCATTAGCACGAGCCTGAAACTCAGCCTCCTTAGCATTTGCCTGAAACTCAGCCTCCCGAATACGAGCTTTTGCCTGAAATTCAGCCTCCTTAGCACGAGCCTCCTGCAGGGCTAGCTGTAACTTAGCTAATTCAATCTGCGTTTGCTCATTTGGAGGAGTTACATTAAACAAGCTTTCATTAATCATGTCAACAATTTGATCTTTAGAATGATGAGAGCGAACAGCAATTTCCAATTGTTGAGCAACAAGCTTAAGTTCATTCTTTGTTCTGTTTTCTACATCACACACTGTTTGCACATTTGACAAAAAAATCTTTGTCTTCATCAAGTGTAGTAATAGTAGACATCATGAATAAATCACAGTCACAAAATATCAAACAATATCCTTATGATTATCCTGAATATCCTGATAAGAGGTCGCCAAATTTATGTTACGGAACAGCGAAAGATAATGTACACTTTAAGTGAGAATATTAAAAATCACTATCTGTCCCGTAAAGTTCCAGGTTCAAAACAAAAGAGTTAGGTAAAATTACAAGTTAAAGTTTAATGCTCAAACTAACAACAAAACATTCAGGACTCATAAGGATAATGTAATGGCAAAAAACAGGTTAAATATATGGTTAACTGCAATAGCCTCTATTAACACGAAATTAGCAAGAGTAAATTTATCTAAGGCAGCCCTGATAAAATGAAAATACACTGGGTAATGCTCAGTTAATGCAAGATAAATTATTACAGATACAAAATATTATTAATAATGACTGACATCCAAACCCCACATTAATCACAAAAACCTCTCTAGGCCCACAAATTAACACCTTATGCTACACAGTACAAGAACAAAATGCAATAACACTCATACTCAAAGTACACAGCAGTTAGATGGCTGGAGACTTCCTGAGCACTCAGCAATAATAACAACTGTACAGGGGAGGACAGAGATGTGAGCAAAATGAGGAGTAGATCTAAGTGGCAATTAATGTAGAGACTGAGCTCATTATATAGGGGCTGGCAGAGCTTGATACAACTTGTAAGAAGGACGCGCAAATGAAGCCAGAGGGGACAAAGAGTTGACAATCCTACTCTGAACAACAGAAAGAACGACTTACTTTACTATAAGGGAGGAGGGAGGGGAGTGAGGTAGAACACGCTCGTGATCAAACATGCAGCATGCTGTAGTTAGAATTACACAAAGGATGATGAAATCATAGGCTATGTAACAATATATATATATATATATATATATATATATATATATATATATATATATATATATATATATATATATATATATATATATATATATATATATGGTGGTGAATTGTAAGAATTATGGTAAACATACAGGTTCAGGAAAAACTGATTGGAGAGTGTGGAAGAGCAGTAGGTAGATAAAGGCCAAAGTATAGTGGTGTGTTGATCGTATGCCTGGCACTTCTCCATATGACTGTTACCAGGTATTGTGTAATCTTAAAATTTAATGATAGAGAAAAGATTTCTGGAGTCGACAGTAATCTAATGCATATGCATAAAATTACTGACTATGTATAACAAACATATTTTTATACTGTATCAATAAACAGTTTTAATATTAAAAAAACATAGGGATCAATTGATATTCATAGTAATGATACCTCTAGCTGAACGCATGTTACCAACACTTGCACCACTTTTTATTAAGCCTTACGATCCCCATAAAATATACCAAACAAACAGTGGATTATGAACCATAACGCGAAAAACTGTGGCTTTTCGCGAAGCGTCAAAGATATTAGAAATGAAACTACAGTATATGAGCGATGTGTAAATATTCTTTTCACATGCAGTTACGACAGCAGGAACATCTACGAGGAGGCTAAAAGTTGACACGTCACCGTCAGTGTCGGGGGGTGAGTATGCATCCACGGCATGGGTGACTTCACCAGGATAGAAGGGAGTTTCTCTGCTAAAAAATACATTGAAACTTTGCAGGATTTTTTCCTCCCCTTAGTTCAGGAGCAGAACTATCCGTTTCCTCCCGGCATTATAATTTTCGTTCAGGACCGCTGCCCCATCCACACGGCAAGAAGAGTCTCGGAATGGTTTGGAGGTCGAGAGGACTTGCAGCTGCTCAACTGGCTCAGTAAGGAAGCAGACATGAACCCCATCGAAAATGTATGGGGGAACATGGTTAACTGTTGGAAGCCTGAGAGTGAACGGACACCAGATGAACTACTGGCCCACATCCATGCCCAGTGGAAACAGTTCAGAAACTAACAACAGCTCATATGGAACCACATCGTCTGTATGCAAACAGACTGCGAGAGGTAATCGAGAAGGAGGGTGGGTTGACTTCCTGCTAATGAATGAGTTCCATATTTTTTTTTTTCTTTTATTATTATCCTCTGATTATTATGGATATTACTCCACGCAGAGTAACAGTCTAACAGTAACTTTAATAACTTACTTACCTGACAATATATAATATGATACAACACTCTCTTATTTATTTTGCTCTCTGACATTATTTTTATTACGGGGCACTTATACAGGAAATAGTGACGTTTATGTGCATTTCTTAACGCAACTTTCCTGTTACAATGGCAGGTTTTTTCCACTGAAATATGAGGATTTCTTGATTGGCACAATCACAACTCTTTAGACATTTTGCCAACTCGCTAGACATCTTGCCACCAGTTGACATGACTTAAGTGCTGTTTTCCAATCGTGATAAAGATTTTAAAAAATTACTCAGTAATAAGTTGGTCAGCGTGTGATAAATAACAAATACCGGTAAACTACTAACAACTGCTGTCTGTTCGATGTAGTTTTAAGTGAACGTCCACCATGACATCACTTATAACACAATATATAACGTATTAACTCAAAGCTACAGTATAACGTATTATACTGATCAAAGGAAATCCGATAATCTAAGCATAAGAAACGCTGCACATACAACTTATTTAAATAGATGTTATAATACGGTAATATTTCTTCCTGAAATACTGTTATTCTTGTATGTTGCCACACATAATGCATTTTTTAAAAATATTTCAGTGTTTGTCTTTCCCAAAACAAAATCATATACGGTATAAAATAATAATGTAACATGCTACAATCTTATGAATAGAGCCTAAATAAATAATGAGGTGTGTCATCAAGTGTTAAAGGCAAAGATTACTTATTAGTCTTGGACGTCCTTAGCCACGTATGCACACACCCATATTACCATTATGACACATTTCATACTAACTATACTCTCCCCAACCCCACCACACGTATTGTCCCACACCCACACGCGCACACACACACACACACACACACACACACACACACACACACACACACACACACACACACACACACACACACACACACACACACATACTGTATTTGGCATTCTGTGTACTGAATGAAATCCTGCTTTGAATTCTGTTGTTCCAAATGTAAATGAGCATATAGAACTAACATTAATAGCATGTTCATTAACACTGAACACTGTCAGGCTGGCAATACTGAACAAAGGACCAAGACTGTGACTGATCCGTGAGAGCTGAAAAGCTCCCACAATATGCTTCACAAATGTATTTTGAGAGTTCCATATAGGCTGTTTGAATTTTCATAAAAAATGGCTGTTCATCAGTATGTTAACTTTAGTTATTGACATAACTGGAGGAACAGGAACCTCTGCAGTGGCACTACACCTCACCACCGTAGCTATGAGGATTGGAGGTGTCAGCGGCCACCTCCCCTCTAACTGGTATCCGCCATTGAACACAATATTACCTTTAACATTTAAGAAAACATATCACTGTGGGTATGGCTACCCCGTGACTATTACTGAAACATAAACTATGCAAATAAGTATTGATTACTGGTTAACGTAATCCGTAATGTGAGGTGGTTATGTATTGCACTTGTATTTTTACACAGTATCAAATTTTAGGTAAACATATTAAATGCAACGTCATTACTCATTTGCACAAACGGATAACTGTGTGTGTGTGTGTGTGTGTGTGTGTGTGTGTGTGTGTGTGTGTGTGTGTGTGTGTGTGTGTGTGTATCTACTGATAGCCAGCTGAGGAGTTTTAGAGAGAGAGAGAGAGTCGAGGCGGAGGAGCAGGCTTCCGTTAACAGGGGAGGGAGTATCCTAGTGTGTAATCGGGCCTATATAATGATATAAAAATAAATAGGTTTATTATTATTTAGGGTACAGGATATCAGTGACACCTTAATAGCTATATTGTAATGACTAAGAATATATAACTGTTGGCCACTCACTCCCATACTCCCCCCTTCCCCCTACATCGCGCCATTTTTGGGTGAACTTGCCCCTTGTTTCTGAACCACAACTCAACCTGTATCGTGGTTCACGCTACAAGGCAAGATAATTATTTTATATATCTCAGGCTATAAATAATATAGTGCACAACCCAATATCCTAATCACATAATATTTATTAGCCTATATCATAGCATAATACAATGGCCACATAATATAATTAGGAGGATGAAGCTTAGCGATTTGAAAAATTGTCGGCCATGTATGCACACACACACACACACACACACACACACACACACACACACACACACACACACACACACACACACACACACACACACACACACACACACACACACACACACACACGCACACACACACACACACACGGCGCTGTTGCCAAGTTAGCCAAACCCAGCAACCAGGTTGTCCAGTCGGAAATCTTGCCGAGTGTACATGGTCTTCTTGGAGTAGAAAGAAAGACTGAACTAGAATAAATAGGATTTGAGTGTTCGCCTTTTTGGCTCGGCCAATGCCTGGTACCCCTCCAGCCCAATTTTTGGTATGTGACTCACATGACCTCCAGTTCGGACATAGGTTATGTGAGGTTAATCTCCGAGGTCATTTGAGGTCACCAGTAATAGTAAATAAATGTGCACAAATACTGTGTTAGTCTGCGAAAGCTGAATTAGAAAGTTCCTGGACCTCTTATAATCACTCCCCAAAAGCATAAGAGGTACATGGTGTTTCTGAAGTAGAAAGATTGAACTAGAACAAATAAGATCAGAGTGTTCGCCTTTTTGGCCCGGGCAACGCCGGGTACCTCTGCTAGTGTGTGTGTGTGTGTATATATATATATATATAGATAGATAGATAGATAGATAGATAGATAGATAGATATAGATATAGATAGATAGATAGGTAGATAGACAGATATAATACTCGCTATTTCCTATCCGTTAGCCAGGTTTCTCTGCAGAGTGCAATCTCCTTGTTTATACTGAATGCGTAAGGTGAGGAACTTTGTCGAATGCCTTTTGAAAGTCTAAGTTAAGGAAGTTTACTGATTTACTTTTGTTAGATTCACTCAACATTTTGTCTTATTCACTTAACCTTTTGTTAAGTCATTATCTATGTCGTCTGAACCCATGATGGGAGTCCATTATCAAGTTGCGAGTTTCCACATGTTCGGAAGTCCTGTCTACAGTCCGTCTAACAATTTTTCTATCATAGAGGTCCGGCAATTTGGATATTAAAGCTCAGGACATTCCTGATCTCCTGCCTTAAAGACTGGGGCAACATCTGCTGCCTTTCAATCTTCTGGCACTTCTGTTTCCAGCGACCTGTTGTCTACGTCTGTATGGAATGGAGGTAACTCGTCATGTATATCTTTAAGAACTCTTGGAAGGATTTTATCTGAACCGGGTAACTTATTAATATATAGCTTGTCAGTTCTTCTTGCTACATCCTCATATGTACTGTACATCTGAGGATGATGGAATCCACAATCTCATGAGCCAGTACTGGTCTTGCCTTGTCATGGCTATCCTCTGACGCAAAGACTGAAGCAAAATAGTTGTTTAGAGTGTTGTCCATATCCAAATCTGTGATATGCGTTACTCTTCAGTGGTCTTTAGGTGGCCCAGTACTAACTTTGGAAGGTTTTTCTACAGGTTACATGGCTGAAAAAAAAAATCTTTAAAGCTCTTTCTGCATCGTGATGCCATCCTGATTTCTTAATTTCTCTTAACCAAAAGTTTCAGAAATTTCATTCTCCTACATACTCAGTTGAAGGAGTCCAGATCACTCAGGTCCACACTGTTTTTGACCTTTTTGCTTGCAGCCTTCCTCTGGGTTTCCTTGACATCCCACTTGACAGAATCTCCTCACGTTGAATGAACTTGTTGCTTTGCTTTCTCTCTCTCATCTCCAATGCTGTCTGGGGAGGGGTAGATTCATTCATTAGCGAAACAAGGGCACTGAGTTTGAGATGATCAGTCCATTAATAGGCTTCTTGAACTGAGTGTGTCCTTTTTTTTTTTTTTTTTTTAATGTTTCCCAGCCTTCGAAGCTATTATCGTATTCGACTAGAACAAGTATCACGACTTCACTGATACTGATATCTTGCTGAGAAAATGCTGCCTCATAATCATTCTGCAGTGGTGGAATAGCAAAGCTGGTACTGTTTTCAGTTTTTCTGTGTGTGTGTGTGTGTGTGTGTGTGTGTGCGTGTGTGTGTGTGTGTGTGTGTGTGTGTGTGTGTGTTAACACGATAACTTCACAACCATTCAAATATCATCCCGAAATTTTACAGGTGTTTAGTAGGGAAAAAAGCTATCACGTGTTCGAAATCGGTGAAAGTTGGACAAGAAATGTCTGTCTGTTACCATGATAACTTCGCAACATCTCAAGATATCATCACAAAATTTTACAGATGTGTAGTAGGGATGAAAATCTCTTACGAGTATTGTTTTCAGTTCGTTCATCTGTCTGTGTGTCTGTGTGTCTGTTACCACAATAACTTGACAACAGCTCAAGATATCATCACAAAATCTTACAGGTGTGTATTAGGGATGAAAATCTGCTACGAGTTCAAAATTGGCGAAAGTAAGTCAAGACCACGGTAATATTCTGATCCGTGCTAGATATGTATCGGCTCGTGGCTGGTGTGATTCACCCCTTAAGTTGGCCTCTAGTTACATCTAGAAGTTGTATTTAGTATCTGACCACCAGCCATTTTGCTATTTCTGTATTATTTAGTTCCAACTTTTCAATGTAAAGGTACTGGTTTGCTAAAAGTATTAAACTGTGTGACCAACACAATAACTGATCCATATAAAGAGAAGGGGGGAGCTGTGAATTTTTCCCGCACCATCCACATCCGCCTGTCTATCAGTGGTTTTCATTCTGTTTGGTACTCTGTCCTCGATGGCATGTTACACCACCAAAGGTCTCCCCAAGGCCAGATAATCCTAGGCTTGCCGCAGCTCCCAATTGAGCAGCACGAGTGATACTAAGTACACTGATTTCTCGCTAGGAAGGACTGCACGACAAAGGTTCCTATTAGGTTTTCAAACCACCTCCAGAGAGTTGGATTCTTGGAATCAAGTAGTTAAGGTATATCACGTTTGGTCAGGAAAACAAACCCAGGAAATTTTAGTTGACCTGGCTTCCAACATGGCAGTAAAGCTCTCCCCCCTAAAAGCAGTCTAGCAAGAAGCACCTAAGAATGGCCACAGGGGTTGGCCTTTGGCCATGCATTACGCGACAGGAGTGGGTTGCACGCGGCTCAAAAGGCACACTCCATTTATCGGACGCCGGTCCGCCTCAGATTCCTCCAGGCCCAATTTCCCTCAATCTGTGAGCGTTAAATGGTGATATTTATAGAGGAATCCAAAGTCTCTCTTCCCACGTATGAGAGAGAGAGAGAGAGAGAGAGAGCAATGTTAGGCCAAGTTAGAGTAGGCTAAGTTTAATAAACCCTCAGTCCAATACATGTTCTTGCATTCTTTCTGCTTTCAGACGATTTTATTCTGCTTGGGATTATATCTTGCAGTGAATGAGATATTGTAGGTTGCATCCATCCTATCCAGTTACAAAGGTCGTCCCTAATACGATTAAAATTTTCAAGAATTGTCAAGAATTAAATGCAATATACGTCATCATAGGGAAAAGGTTAATGAAGGCTAACTGACTTGTTTGCAAGAATAAAATCAGGACATTAAGATAATCTCGTCAAAATAAAGACCTCTGTTTAACATTATTCTCGCTATCCAGAGTCGTTTGTATTAAGCTAAGGAGAGACATTTACAAAATGGAGAGTTGGATAGTCATCACTAACCCTCTCACTCCAGGAGGCCTGCCTTTAGTTTAATATAATCGTCTAGGTGGCAAAGTTAGAATAAAATATGAAGCCACAATGTACCAAGACTTGAAATTCTCAGGCAAAGATTAATACTGAGCTAAGGAGAGACCGCGAACTGGTGGGGCTGGATATAGCTTTCTCTCTGCTTATGACCTCGAGTCTTTTAAACTCAGTGTGTGCAGGCATCTCGAAGTGGACAGATCGTTACTTTGGCTTTTTATTTTTTCTTGTATGGAACAACACTGCAGGGTTATAGCTCTTTATTTCCTTCTCTGCTCCCCCCCCCCCCTCAAATCTCCAATTATTATAAGAAAAATAATATGGTATCTGTAGCCATTTAAAAGCCAGAAAGACCACCAACCAAACATCCATCCTCTAGTACACCCATTTTACACCCATTTCATCACTGGACTGTACGTGTGCACTTAGATTACTGTACTTCTCTTCACTCATATGCCTATAAATTATATATATATATATATATATATATATATATATATATATATATAATGTTTTCAAATACACTCTTTTCCCTCTAACTTAAACTAATACTGCTCATATTCAGTGCTGAGTTGTAACATGAGATTTACGCTAGAATAATTGTACTGGCAGCCACGATGCAGTGTTAAGTGAAGAATGTGGAGCTGTAGTACTGTCTTGTCCTGCCACTGGGCTAGGTGGAAGAGGCTTCAAAAGGACGAAAATATAAGCCAAGTTAAGGTGAAAAGCATATAACCCACGTATTCTCCTTTACACGCAGTTACACCTTCCCTTCGTGGCAAAATGTCAAATCTGTATTCAGTATATTCGCTCTTTACTTTTCCTCTTGTAATTAACGCTATTCTAAGGCGATTTTATTCAGTGCAGGAAAAGATCTTCAAGATATAGGGTTGGTATAGCTGCATTAACCCTTTCACTGCAGTAGAATATCCCTAAACTAAATAAATTCTGAAACTAAATGTTGTATACTTTAAAAGGTTATCTTAAAAAGCAAAGTACAACGAAAATTTATTTTTTATTGAAATTTTCGAAACACCTGTGATTTAATTATTAGGTAAGGTCAGCCTGCATCTCATTTTCTAGAATGCACACAGCAGCCATACATGAGGGTCAGTTTGTGTCATCTTCGTTAGATATTTAATAAATTCATCGTAAAAAAAATATTGGGTCCTACATGCCACTTGCTGACTTCAGGCTTATTGGTATGTTCCTAAGCTTTATCAGCTAAGAACACACTTCGAGCTGGTGGGGTTAGATACAGCCTTCGTTAACACTTTCGTCACAGATTCCCCTTATATTTAACAAAATGATCTGGCGGCAACAAGAGCAGCATCAGCACTAACACATTCATCCTTCCATACACCCAGCCACGCTCTGTCCTCACCTGAAAATATTAATATATTTTCTTCTTAAGTTGGCTCAGAGTTTTGGCATTTTGCAGCTTATTTCACGTAGATCAGACGAAAAAAAAAATTGCAATGCTATGGCTCTACGTCCTTTCCATAGAACTTCTTCGTGACTAGCGTCGTTTTCTAGTGTTAATCTCTTGCTATAATTCAGCATTCACGATGGAGATCATAGGGGCATTTGTCTTCTTAGTGTGATAGGAAAAGCATATGGTAGGATATTAGGGAAATAACAGAGGAATTAGTTGGAGAAGAAAAGGGGGTTTTAGGAAGGGAAGTAGTTGTGTAGATCAGATATTCATTCTTAGATCTTTAGTGGAAAAGTTTATAGAGAATGGAAAGAAGTTGTATGCGGCCTTCTTGGATTTGGAGAAAGCATATGACAGGGTGGATAGACAAGGATTGTGGAAAGTATTAAGAATATATGGAGTAGATGAGAAGCTGCTGAATGCTGTGAAGAGTATGTATGAGGATGCTAAGGCTGCAGTGCGTGTGGATGGTGAACTGAGTGAGTTTTTCTGTTTGAAGGTTGAATTGAAACAGGGGTGTGTCATGTCTCCTTGGCTGTTCAATCTGTATGTGGATGGGGTTATAAAAGAGATACAAGGTAGAGCAGTGGATGCTGGAGCGGCCCTAGTGAGAGAGGGCAGTGTTTGGAGGATCCCTGTACTGTTGTTTGCAGATGATACTCTTTTCTTAAGTAAGACGAAGGGCAGCTGCAACGCTTGGTGGATGAGTTTGTGAGAGTGTGTAAGAAACGGAATCTAAAGGTGAATCAAAGGAAGAGTAAAGTTACGGTCTTCGAGAGAAGTGAAGTCAGTGAATGTACAGTGAGGCTGGATAAGGAGGAAATGGAAAATGTGAGTGCGTTTAAGTACTTGGGTAGTGTGATGAGTAAAGATGGAAGTTTAGAGGGTGAAGTGCTTGAAAGGGTACAACAAGGAAGAAAGGTTGCTGGTTCCTTAAAAGCGGTGATAAGAAACAGGGAAGTGAGCATGGAATTGAAAAAGTTACTACATGACAGTATTGTGATACCAACTCTAACATATGGAAGTGAAGCTTGGACGTTGTTGGAAGGACACAAGTCAAGAGTGAGAGCAGTGGAAATGAGTTATTTGAGAGGAGCATGTGGAGTCACATGGAGAGACAGGCTGGCAAATGTGGACGTGAAGGAGCACGTGATGTGATGTGAATGTGATAGGAAGGGTTATGAGAAACACACTGACGTGGTTTGGCCATGTGGAGAGGATGGAGGGTGAACGACTGACGATGAGAGTGTATGTGAGTGAGGTGGATGGGGGGGGTAGTGGGAGGGGGAGGGCGAGGATGAGATGGAAGGATGTAGTGGAGAGGTATATGAGAGAGGAGGTTGTAAGTTAGAAGCAGGCCAATGGAATAGCTGGAGACAGAGCGACATGGAGGCGGTTTGTTTATGGTCACCCCTTAAGGGAAGGCGTCTAGCAATAGATAGATAGATAGACGATGGAGATATGGCACTTTTAAGTCAAGTCGATTAAACAGAGTACCGTTATCTTTTATTCCTGTTAGATGGTACTTTTTTAATATATATTTTCTCTCTTCCTCCGGTCTGTTTCTTTCAGCTTAGGAAAAATATTAAGAGTATGGTGAGGTAAGCCCCCTCAGTCCGATGATTTTTTTAGGCTATTCTTCCTATGGGGGTAGAAGGAGAGGGCGTTAACCATTCATTCACGCAATGTAGTGCTGCTTTCGAGTGACTCTGTATCAGCTTACAAGAAAAATGGTTTCCTGTAAAGCAGGAAATATCACCAAATGATTCCTCTTGGTTTGGTGGGGTCAGGCACTCCAGACGGACTAAGCCTGTTAATGGTTTACATCTGACGAGTTGCTGGAGTTTAATACTTTAATAATGCCACTCAGGGGCGAGGGAGCCTGGTCGCCCTCCCCGCAACTGACGGGCGTCGGACTCCAACGCTTCTGATGGGGTAAAGCTGATAAATGGATTTTTGTTGATGTCTCCAAACGGTACAATTCATTTCAAGGAGAATTTTTTTTTTTTTTAATTGAAGTGGTCATTGAAAGCTTGATATTACCCCTGTATTTAGAAATGTCCCTCCTGAGCTGAATAAAATCATCTGGTGGTAGCAAGAATAGAACAGAATATTTTTCCTGATTGAAGATTTCAAGAACAGTGGGCAGTCAGAAAATCAATTGTATTCACAGTTCCATCAAAACAAAATTGACAATTGGGGAAATACTATAAAAACCCTCTGTGTACTGTAGTTCTTTCATCTAAACCTGACCCAGATTTTCATTGTTTTGCAGCTTATGGTATTTCACGTAGCTCGGTGACAGAAAAAGAGAATGCTACTCCTCTGCATCCCTTTCATAAAACTTCGTGACTAGCATTATACTGTAGCCTTGAGCTGTCTGAGGCAAACCCTTCTGTTGCTTCCTACTTCTGCTATACTCATTTCAAAGTTAAAGGTGGCTAATGTGCATATGTACACAGCATATCTTGTCCATGTGTTCCTGAACTTAAATCTTCTGCATTCTCTACTCCCTGGCTACGGCTGTCCTGTGATTCTCTGATTAAATATATCTCTGTTGTTTACTCATCCCATAATTCTATTATGAAATATTCTTTGACTATCTTATTTATAAAATGGAACACACACCATTAATTTACATTTTCTCTAAATCTCCATTCTAGGTGATTTCAGTGCTCACCAGTAACACCTTTGGCTCTGCTCTACTTTCACCGATCAGCCTAGTGAACAAGGCTACGTCTTTCCTCTTCTTTGTGAACTAAAGCAGCTTGTACAGCACCCTACTCGTATCCCTGATCGCCTTGGAGAGAGTTCCAACATATCAGACCTTTCCTTAAAACTGGTCCTTCTGCTTACGCTGTTATCTTTCTCTCTGTTGAGCTCCTTCGATCACAGCCTTATTACCTTGACCTGTCCTATCGCTCCAGTAAGGCATGTGGACCCTCCCAAGAAGTGGTGGCTTTGGCACTTCGGAGCTGCTGATTGGAAGGCCCTCAGGCAGTACTTCCTTGACATTGTCTCACGCAGTACGGAGGTTATTTTCTCGGGCATGGAGGCATCCATTCCTTTCTCTAATCCTGTGGGTTAAGCAAAAAAAAAAAATAATAATTGGTTTAATCACGCTTGCTTTAATGCTGTCCACAACAAAGACAGGGCCTTCAAAAGGTATCAGAGCCAATCTATCCCCGAATCTCATGTCTTTTACGTCTCACGTCTCTGCCAGGAACCATGCCAATTCTGCCCTCAGCTCTGCTAAAAGTGATTTCACTCGTACGAAATGCTCTGAACTCTCCAACTCAGATTCTTCCTGCTCATTCTGGTACCTTCTCAAAACCCTTTCTAATAACTTTACTTCTTCATTCTACTCTCCTCTTTTCCACTCTGATGGTTCAGTATCTGTTTTTTCTACTGATAAAGCAGAACTCTTCACTCAGACTCTCATCCAAATGCGCCTTAGATGATTCAGGTGCTGTTTCCCCCCTCTTACTTCCTCATGACTGACATTAATATTTCTTCAATTAACGTGTTTTCTGCCATCACTGACATCAATACTCACAAGGCATAAAGGCCTGATGGGGTCCCTCCTGTTGCCCTCAAGGGCGCTTACACACTGCTTGGGTAAACTCTTTCGCCTCTGTCAACTTGTACTTTCCTTCTTGCAGGAAATTAACTCTCATTTTGCCTGTCCCAAAGGAGACTGACTATTCCCAGCCCTCTCATTATCGCCCAATTACTGTAACAACTTGCATTTCTAATTGTTTTGAACCTGTTCTTAAATATTTTTAAAAGCACCATTCCTACTATAACCTTTTTTCCGATGATTAGTATGGGCTCTCTGGCCCACAGGCGATCTTTCTACTTTCCTTTCAAACTCCTGCTCATTTTCCATTCGGGACTTTGACAAAAAGTGTACCATTGCACTTGACATCTCAAAGGCTTTCGTTCGAGTCTGGCATAAATCTTAAATTTCCAAACTGCCCTCTCATGGTTTCCATCTTTCTATCTTTGCCATCATATCTACCATCCTTTCTGGTCGTTCTATAGTTGCTGTTGTATGCGGCTGCTGTTCTTTTCCTATGGCTAAAAGTGGTGATGTTCCCATGGGTTCTATCCTATCACCAACTTCCTTCCTTCTATTCATCAACGATCTTCTTAGCTGTACATCTAATCCTATCCACTCATACGCTGATGTCTCCATCCTTCACCTTTCCATCCGCTTCCCGCAGCGTCCATCTCAACAGTTACTTCAACAAACAAAAGATGAGGCTATGGCACACATAATGTCAGACTTGGATCATATTTCTGTTAGGGGTAAAAGTAATCTTGTTTTTAATGCATCAAAAGCTCGGTTCTTACATCTACGAACCCGACAATATCTGCTACAGGAATATCCTCTGCTTTTTAACAATACCCAACTCAATCCTCCATCGTCTTTGAATATACTTGGGGTTTCATTCTCTCGGGATTTATCTTGGAAAGATCATGTTACCTCTCTTGTAAAATCTGCATCTAAGAGAATGGGTGTGCTAAGCTGACCCCATGCCTTCTTTTCCCCTGCACAGTTGTTGACTTTATACATAGGTTTTATTCGCCCATGTGTGGGGAGGCTTCCCACATACAGCTCTTCTCAACAAGGTGGAGTTAAAGGCTGTTCGTCTCATTAACTCTCCTCCTCGTACTGGCTCGCTTCAACCTCTGTCACTTCGCCACACTGCTGCATCTTGATTTCTTTTCTATCACTACGTCAATGGTCACTGCTCCTGTGAACTACCTGCTGTATTCCCTCCGTCACTCCGGTGGGCATGTAGCATCCTCGTGGTAGCAACCTCTCATCGCTTTTCTGTCCATCTCTCGAATGCGAGAGTTAACCATTATGTTACTCCTAATCCTTCATGCACGCAACAGGTCACCTTTGGAACTGACTTCCTTTGTATATCCTATTGCCTATGACCTCCAGTTTTTTCAATGCAATGTGTTCAGGCATCTCGATATGAACGGAGCTTAATTTGGCTTTGTATTATCTTGTTTACATTTTTTCCTGGTGGGAGCAGACTTTGCGGACTTCTAGCTTTGATTCCTTCGTCTATTCTTTAAAAAAATATATATAACTAAGCATTCCAGGTGGAGAGATGGCAACTTAGGGCAAGTTAGAACAAAGAGAGTGTAGTGCGTGTTCCAGATGGTTCGATTTTTATCGCCCACCATTGGCAAGTAGGAGCGATAATGTTTTTGTCCGCTTCTGTTTGTGTTTGTGTGTGTGTGTGTGTGTGTGTGTGTGTGTGTGTGTGTGTGTGTGTGTGTGTGTGTGTGTGTGTGTGTGTGTGTGTGTGCGTTGACTGTGTGCGTGTGTGTGTATGTCAGTGTTTGTGTTCGAGTTCGAAAATGGGCACTCGGGGTCAAGGTCAACAAAATGGCTGCCAACGACCAACTAGTTTTTATCGCCCACATTTAGCACCATTATATCTCATGAACGGCTTGAGCTATCAACATGAAACTTTCAGGGTATTAAGATATGGCCAAAATCTTGGACAAGTTCGAAAACGGGCTCTCGGGGTCAAAGTCAGGACGACCAAAATGGCTGCCAAAAGTCAACTGGTTTTTATTTATTATGGATTGGCATTGTGTGAAACGCGGTGACTGAATTCCGTAGAGTTTTTTTTTTTTCGAATATTCTTCACACTGGGCTTGTAATTATCTTGTAACTTGGCCAACAGCATATTCTGGCGGGTGATTAGCATTCGGCTCCCGAACGCTTTTCTTTCATTCAGCTATAAATTCATCAACTTCCGGATGACACTTGTGTGTCTGTCTGTACGGCTGGTAGTTCTGCGGTTGAGATTTTGGGCCAGAGAGGGATGTAGCATATGTGCTATGTTTCGAATCCTAGAGGTGGACAGTGGCTTTTCTATCATGTAAAATGCTAATAGGGCCATAAGTTGGTGTCCTACGCTTGACAATTTTGTGGACTTCTGATGCCTACCCGAGGACCCTTAAGCTTCGACGAGGAAAATATGGGAGTGGTTGTTTCATTTCTTACTATCTTCTGAGGCTGCAGGAGCGTCTGAGAACTGCCACGCCAAGCGAACACACTCACTCCACTAAACCCTACATCTTTCTGCAGAGTGATATAAACTAACTAACCACCACGCTTATTTGTGCGAATTATTTTCATCTCGATAAATGTTTTGCTTTTATAGTAAGTTTACTATCCACTTTTAGCTTTCTTTATAGTGAATGATTATCAATTAAATTTTTTTCCTCTAACATGACAGACACTAGCCAACCACCAAATTGTGCTTTTTATTTTCATCTCAGTAAATATAATTCTTTTTTATTATACCTAGCGTGACGATAAATGTTCTCTTTGGGTGTTTGTGTCAATGTCATATACACAGTAAAGTTGACTTCTGAAACACGTCTGAATCTTCCTCTAAATCAGACAACCGCCATGCTTAGTTTTGCTTTTTATTTTCTTGTTTTTTTTTTATTGTTCTTTGCCTGACAAGGAATGTTTTCTTTGAGCGTTTCTGTCATTAATATATGTTTTTCAGTGACGTTTACTTCCTTCCCTAATATGACAGACGCTAGTCAACCATCACTCATATTTTTGCATTATATTTTCCTTTAGGTATGTACATTTTCTTGTGCGTGAAGAGAAAGTACCCTCTTTGAGATTTTTTTTTGTTTTTTTCAGTAATTTATGTGCAGCAAACATGTGTCTCCAGCGACGCCCATTGCTTCAAAAAACACGACAGACAGCAGCCAAATATGATGTTTATTTGTACATTTTTTGTTCAGTAAATGTATTGCTCTTACGGTGGACATCTGTGAGTGGTTCCGCCAGTGTAGTCTGTGTGGTAAACTTGCCTTTCCTCCATCACCTGTGTGCCCCATCTTACTGGCTTGTATAACAGCTGACTGACTTAGGAAGACTGTTTGCACATTTTAAATTTATCTCGCTGAATTTATGTACTGTGAACTGAGATGTTCCATAATGTCTGTACCATTCATTCTAGCATGACATATACCAGGCCACTCATGATTCCACTGGAGAGAGAGAGAGAGAGAGAGAGAGAGAGAGAGAGAGAGAGAGAGAGAGAGAGAGAGAGAGAGAGAGAGAGAGAGAGAGAGTTATTCGCAGCAGATACACAGACCACACGACCCTCACTATTGTTTCTAGCTGGTACTACCTTAATATTAATAAAATATTTACTGTTTTAATTACAGAAGCTTTAGCGTAGGAGTGGAAGAAAGGTAAAGGTGGGGCAGACGCCACGAGGCGCTTCGTTGCGTTGCTCATCTCCATAACTTAGACCTTTGACACTGTGGCGTGTTATTGCACCAACTATCCTCGGAAACAGTGCCCCTGCATCATCCAGGTTTCTGCATTTTCCTGCCCTAGGTTTTACCCCAGATATTGTTTTTTTTTTTTTCTACCAACCTACGAAGGGTTGATGGAAACCTGAGTTGAGAGGCACCGGGGCACGCATTCCTCAGCCATCGGACCCTGGCGCTGTGTGGCAGCAGCTTTAAAGAACTGTAATCATTTGTCTTCCGCGGCACACCATATACGGCACTGTATATACTACCTCACTAAAAGCACTAGGAAATAAGGGTCTTTGCCACTGAATAGGAATGAATAATGGGTCGGTTTAAGCTTAGTGAGAGTATATGCATTATGACTATAGTTCTTTCACATAAACTTGGTCCTGCTTCGCGTCCTTTTGCAGCTTACTTCACGTAGCTCATTGGAGGGATAAGGCAATGCTACGGCGCCTACGTCCTTTCCATAGAACTTGTTCGTGACTATCTATTATTGTTTACCTTTTGTTGCAGCCCAGCAATCAAGATGGAGAGATGGCAATTAAGCCAAATTAAAGGTAAGCGAATATTATACAAATATTATACATCCCATTCGAGTATCTACAGCGGTGTAAAACACGCTTAAAAGCAGGAGTACAATACCACAGTGGACGGCAAAAGAGTGCACATTCTTTTATGCTTAACCCTATTCACTTTATGTTTTGCTGCTCGGGGACTGCAAATGATTTATTAAGTGAATGCAAACACGAAGGCGTTTGCCTTTCCTCATGACAAATGAACGTACTGTTGAATACCTTATAGTTGGTTTTCATTTGTCTATGATCCCTAAGCCCTTCTAGCTCAGTTAATGGCCAGGCGTAGTCAGATTAGAGGTTTAATTTAACTATTAACCAACGAAACTTAAATTCCTTCCTCAAAACTAAGGTGCATCGAATTTCATGCAGCCACAACTTAGCATTCAAGTAATGGGAATGGCCCAGTTCCATCAGATGAAAATAAAACCAAGTGTTGCCTTTCGCTGTGAATCCTTGCTCTTAGACATTCTAAATGGATAATAGCATTATTATCTGGTATAGATGAGGTTAATTCTTTTAGTCCAAGAGGTATTATGTCCAGCGAGTCTGTACTCGTCACTCAGGGGTAATACAGGCAGGTCCATGTATTACGCATTCCAGTTCTCGTGTGTTGCAGGAACGGCTCGGACATCATTACCGTTGTCTACCCTGTATCATTTTCTGTCTCTCATATTCAGTCACATGTTTTGGTTGCTCATGTATTCTATCTCTCTATAGCCCGACGCCCTAATCCTGCAAAGGGTAGCCGCAGACAAAACGCCTCCAAGTCGCTCTGTCACCCACCATTTGACTACCTTCCCCCCAGCTCACTCCCCCCTCTCTCATATACCTCTCAACTCCATCCCTCCACCTCATCCTCGGTCTTCCCTTCCCTCTCCCTCCCTCCACCTCACCTACATACACCATCTTAGTCAGTCATTTCATTCTCCATTTTCTCCACGTGTCCAGACCACCTCAGTGTATATCTTCTAATCTTCTCAACCACATCCACATCCACCCCACAACGTTCCTTCCCTTCTTCATTCGTCAACCTGTCCCTCCATGTCACTCCACATGCTCCTCTCAAGTAACTCGTTTCCACTGCTCTCACTCTTGACCTGTTCCCCTCTTGCAAGGTCCATGCCTTGCTTCCATACGTCAGGGTAGGGATCACAATACTATCATGCAGTGACTTCTTAACTTCCATACTCACCTCCCTATTTCTCATCACTGCTTTCAGTGAACCAGCAACCTTCCTTCCCTGCTGTACCCTTGCACACCCCTGCATCACCTCCTTACTACACAAACCACCTCACATGCTGCACCTATCTCTTCCGTTAATATCTTACATAAGTCTTCTACCCCTTCCATCTACTCTAACTCATACCTTCCCAATCTTTCTTCCACTATGCTCTTATACTCTGCCATTTTCTCACTATCTTGCAACTGCTCCACTCTTCTCACAGGAGCTGTTTCCTCCTGTCTTCCCCTTCGTCTCTTCACTCACTTTCTTTGCAGCCTTACCTTGGCCATCATTAAGTGATGGTCCGAGATTCCATTCCCCCACCCTCTCCACACTCTTGCATCCAACACTTGTCTTTTCATTCGCTCATCCACACACACGTAGTCTATCATTGCCTTTCGTTCAACAAGTTCACCATCCATCCTCCTCATGACTCTCCATGTATACCTGTGGATCATCTTATGACGAAAGTAGGTGTTGGCTATTGCCAACCCCCTACCAGCACAGATGTCCACCAAAGCACTACCATTCCCATCTACTTCAGCTGGCACACCCCTGACCAACCACTCCATCCACTCGTACATTCCCAACATTGCCATTCATGTCTCCAATCAAAAACACTCTCTCGCTCCTCTCGAACTTATCCATACCTGCTTCTACACTTGCCCAAAACTCATCATTCACTCTTGCCACTCGGTTCTCTGTCAGCGCATAGGCACATACAATCGCCCACGCTTGTATACTTACATTCCTCCTCACCCATACAATCCTTGCACCCACTGTTCCATACTGTCTTATATTCTCCTTCCACTTCTTGCTTATCATCAGATATACTCCCTCTCTTGCCCTCTCATTCTCATTAACTCCCGCACATATACCTAAACCATATTCCCATTCTCTCACCCTTTCACCTCTCCATTTAGTTTCAGTCAATCCACATACAGTATATCCACTCTTGCATCCTCTAGCACCTGAACAATCTCTCTCTCTTTCACTTCATCATTCACTCCTCTCACATACCATGTCCCCACCCTCATAATGTCCTTCGTCCGTTCCTTAGTCGTCCGTCCTGGTCCGAGGCGCTTTATTCGTTTTAGTTAGTTCTTTTTACTGGGTGGGGCACTAACCCACCACCATGTATTACATATACCAATTCTCGTGTGTTGTAGAGATGGCCATCATTCTACCCCTCATCATTTTTTGCTTCCAATAACCCATCTCACGATCTATGCTGCCTGCTTTTGTATGTCCACTGATTGCATAACTGATCAGAAATTTCAACAAAGCACCCAAACTATCTGCACCCCTCGCAGCCGCAGACTGAACCCTCCATGAAACATACGAGAACTGATATACGCAATATCTGGACTCTTGAAGTCGGTGACATATTTTTTATTTTATTCTTGCTGGATCTTTCATCACCATCATCCAGACCTCTTCTCCACCAATGGATAGGGTAAAGTAGGGTTCACAGAGCAAGGAAAAAAAAAAAAGATAGGAGAAAGTAACTAAAAACTGCCCAGTTAAATGAGGCACACACTAATTTACTCACCAGTCAAGCCCCTGAACCATGAAGGACTTTACTGGTGATAAATAAAATGGTATAAAGGTAGCAAAATAAAAAAGAAAATACTCCAACTGATTTAAGGGGTAACCCGCCCGACAAAGGTGACATGTTTTTAGATATGAGAACATCTCTGGCAGCGGTCCCATCTGCCTGTCTTTCACTGATGATAATGCGGAAGCAAGGTGTCTTCCTTCCATAGGCTTTAGAGACTTGAGTATAGCTACACCACACCACATCACACTTCACATCAAACCACCCTCTCAGCACACCACACAAAATCACCGTCCCTCACCACTCCACATCACACTGCACATCAAATCACCCTCTCACAGCACACCACACAAAATGACCCTCCCACACCTCACTACATCACATCACATAACACCAGACGCATTAACCAAAGGGACCTGAACCTCCCGTGTCTTTTTTTTTTTTTTTTTGCTTGCTTAACCCTCCGTTGGCGCGGCGGGGTATGTCATACCCACAATGACATTTCCATGCCTATAACTTTTGTCTGGTAGCAATGATACTGCCACCTGCCCATGTAATTTCTTGTTATCCTACACCGAGTTGATCCATGAGTACTCTCAGTTTCCTACTGATCACAGACGGGAGTGGACGGCAGGTAAATGCATCTGGGTATACATCAAAAAGTTCCAGTAATTTGGGGACAATGCCATGTTGCAAAGCAAAACATTCGAAAACGTGAAAATTTTGACAACTACCTATTTTCCTTACTGCAACAGGTCATCCCAAAATGTTTTGTCACACCAGCCATGAAAACAGGTGTATGTAGGTGTGGGGAAATTACTAGGCTGTGGAGAGATAAAGTAGGCTGGGAGGAGTAGGCCTATAAATACGGGAGTTGGAAAAAAAACAACTTTTCGCCTGAAAAGAAAGCACTTCATTGTGTTCCGTAACATCTACCATGAAAACAGGTGTGTATGTAGGTGTGGGGAGATAACTAGTGTGGGGAGTAGGCCTACAAGGCCTTGGTGGTACTTGGGGAGGAAAATTTAGGCAACAACCAAATTCTTTACGCAAATTACATTGAATATGTTGACCTGTGAAGAAAGTACATTGGAAAGTGATGCTGTGTCAATGAATATATGTCAGACTGTGATAAAACACATGAGAGTATGTTAGTCTGTGAATTCAATACATGAAAAGTATAATTATGAAATAAATAACAATTTCTTGTAAAAATAATTTGTTCTTGTCCATTTAGTATAATAAAAATAAATTGTGCAAAACCACAAGTTGTTTAAAACAAGTGAGAATAATACGAAAAAGAGCCTGGGGTATATCATACCCCACCGCACTAACGACGATAAATTTCGAGCCGCACCAACGGAGGGTTAACTAGGCGACCATCAGTTGATATTTTTCAAGTGTGGAGTAACCTGTGATGGTGGAAGTAGTCAGGGAATGCCATATTTCTGTCAAGAAGAAGTGGTCAAAGATGAATTGCCTCTCACCCTGTCTAGCATCAGGCCGCCCTCCCTCCAACTCACACCATATACCTCTCCATCCCATCCCTCCATTTCATTCTCAGTCTCCTCCTTCCCCCTCACACTCACTCATACCGTAAAGGCCGTACGAAACCTACTAGATTATTTACTGAACTGGCCAAGATTTGAATGTGGGTCACTGCGATCCACATGTGCGCACGTTACACTTGAGCCAAAACGATAATTATCACTTTTCTACTGACAATGTATTCTTATATAGACCCCCATTACAGTATTTTCACTCCTAGTCAGTCTCTTATTGTCCATCCTCTCCTCATAGCCAAACCAAACTGAAGTATTTCTCATGATGTTTTCTAGCACATCCACATCAACACCACAGCATTCCTTTGCTTCCTCATTTGTCTGTCTAACTCTACATTCTTATCAGCACTACATTGCACCTTCAAATCTCATTTTTCTCTCTGTCTCTCTACATAACCTCCTTCATCACTACAAATTCTTATTTTGTGGAATATAATTATCGACAAATAGGAAAAATTATAGAAGATAAATAATCGGACTGAAGGGGTTCATCAGGTCTGCATAAGGTAGACTCTGTTCACTGTAACTGGTGGTAAAATTGCCATCTAACCATACTGAATGTTGAGCTATATTTGGAGATTAACCCTAGAATATGATGCTAGTCGCGAAGAAGGGTTGTGGAAAGAATACAGGGCCACAGTATTTTTTTGTTTTTTTTGCATATCAACAAAATTTACTCTAAGTTAAAGTGAATAAACTACAATCCTGGGCAATGCAAGGCTGACTGGTAGTGTATACAGGCTATGTATTGTGAGAAATTCAAATTATTTATTTACCATTCAATACAAGCAACAATAGTCTGGGAAACATATTGCTGAAATCCATATATGTACGTATTATATATACTGTATACTTGAAACCGAGCCTCGAAATCTCAAGGGGGTTGGACCATCAAAGCCTCCACCATCCGCCCCTCTCCCGGTGACGACCTAATGAGATGCCTGGAACCACTGTGTGACTCACTTCTTCGTCATTTCTGCAACATATGCGGCCTTTCCTCGAACTTTCTCTCTGTTGAGCACCACCTCGCCTCCTTTAAATCTCACCTTCTTTTCTTGAGACTTAGCAGTCTGAGGCGACTGACAGCAAACCTTACTCTATAGTATATCCTATTCTTCTATACTCAGTTCAAAGCTAAAGGTGGCTGTTGTGTACATATACACAACGACATATCTTGTTATCGAGTTCCAGAACTTTAATCTTCTGAATTCTCTACTCTCTGGCTTTGGGTTTCCTGTCATTCCCCGTCTAAATATGTCTGAGCTATTTACTTAGGCTGTCCTCTAATTCTGCTGACTATGAAAAATTCTTCGGCTATCTTACTTCTAAGATAGAACACATCGTATCCATTTCTCCTTCCTCTGAAATCTCCATTCAAGGAGATTTCAGTGTTCACAACCACCTGTGGCTCTCCTTTCCTTTCACTGATCCACCTGGTGAACAAGCCTACATTTTTTCTATCATTAATGACATAGAGCAGCTTGTACAGCACCGTACCTGTATCCCTGACCGCCTTGGAGAGAGTTCAAACATACTTGATCTCTTCCTTACGACAAATCATTCTGTATATGCTGTTATCATTCCTCTCCGGTGGGCTCCTCCTATCACAACCTTATCACCTTAACCTGTCCTATCGCTCCAGTAAAGCCTGTCAACTCTCCAATGAAGCGGCGGCTGTGGCACTTTGGAACTGTTGACTGGGAGACCCTCAAGCAATTCTTCTTTCATTTTCCCTGGAATGATTGTTGTTTCCATGGCCGAGAGCCATCTGAGTGTGCCTTTCGCCTTACGGAAGTTATTCTCTTGGGTATGGAAACATACATTCCTTTCTTATATCCTTTGACTAATATAAAATGAAAAAAAAAAAAAGTTGGTTTAATCACGCTTGTTCTAATGTTGTTCTCAACAAACAGAAAGCCTACAAAAGTTACCAGAGCCAACCCACTCCTGAATCTCATCTCTTTTATGTTTCTGCCCGGACTCATGTTAAGTCTATTCTTCATTCTGCTAAAAATGATTTCGTACTAAATGCTCGGATCTCTCGAACTCCAGTTCTTGCCGCTTCTTCTGTCACCTTTCCAAAAACCTTTCTAACAACTTTACCTCAGCATCCTTCCCTTCTCTTTTCCCCTCTAATGGTTCTGTAGCTATATCTTCCTACTAACAAAGCAGAACTCTTCACTCAGACTTTCTCCTCCATTTCCACCTAGACAATTCCGGTGCTGTTCCTCCATCACTTCCCCCCTCTGACTTCCTCATGGCTGAGAATAAATTTCTTCAATTGAAATGTTTTCTGCCCTCACTAGTCTCAATACTAACAAAGCATATGGGCCTGATGAAGTCCCTCTTGTTGTTCTCAGGAACTGTTCTTCTGTGCTTACACCCTTCCTAGGTAAACTCATCTTCGTCTATCAACTTGTACCTTTCCTTCTTGCTGGAAGTTTGATCTCATTCAGCCTGTCCCAAAGAAGGGTGACCATTCCCAACCCTCTAGCTATCTCACAATTGTTTTAAGTTTTGATAGTTCTGAAGTTTACTTTTATATCTCTTACAGTTGTAATCAAGGTCTGTCTATATATTTACTTTTTTGAGAGGACATTGCTTTGTCCACAATTGCGATCTGATATCCCACATTTCAGCAAAGTTTTTTGTATACCCACCTACCTATCTACCTGCCTGGCTTCCTGCCTGCCTGCGTGCCTGATTTGAGCCTGCATGCTGTGAATGAGCGAAAATGGAATATAATCAAGCTTACTGCGTTGTGAGTAAAGGGACGGTCGGATACTGAATGAGCGTTTGCCAGTTGGTCATGCTGTTTGTCCATTTCTACTGACATCTTGCATTTTCATTTCCTTTGTTCCACATGTGTCAAGACGCGGTGACCAAACAGGTAATCCATCGAAAAGTTGGAAGGGTCTTGATATCGCCTATTTTATGTGAAAAAGAATCAACAGAGGATGCTCTTCTGGCTCAGTAAGCCCATATTTATATATATTTTCACTCTTTTCGAGTGCCAACGACCATACCACGTTGAGTGCACTGCTTGTCGTCACATCAGCGAAGTTAAGCGACGTTGGGTCTGTTATTACTGTACTTGGATGGATAACCGCCTGGAAATACCAGATGCTGTTGGTATAATATTTTCTCTTGTTTGTTTTCTTTTTCTCAGGCCTTAAACTAAGGTCCATGCAATGAGAGCAAGAGGCGACTGCAGATCTGGGCAGCTTCAATTGCTCTGCGAGAGCATCTCATCTGCCGTGCTGAAGGTGTCACCTCCATAACTCTCGAAGGTAAATCCCACCTATCCAAGCTATTTCTGCCTTTCAATACACGACAAGCAAGGTTGACTGATGCACCTACAGAAGACATTGTCACGTCGGTGAGGCACCACACACAATCCATATGAATACTGGTTGATATATATGGAATATTTCCAAACGAACAGGTTATCCCTTGAATTTCTCGCTCTCACGGCCGTTTTCTCTATTTCACAAGCTCCAACCATCACCCTCCACCGGACAAGCATGCACCACCCGCCACAACAACACGCCAACCCAGGCAGGCAGGCAGGCAGGCAGGAAGCTACCTTGCCCTCATCACCAAGTACCTTGAAGCGTTCTCAACAACACCGACCTCCCGAGGAATCCCTTCACATAGGCCCCATCATAGCTACCAACTTGCATAAATCACTAATGCTTCTGGTTGTGGAAGTACTAGTGGTGGTATCAGCTCAGTGATTGATTAAATCGTAGTCGAAACCAAGCTGTAGTTAATCGTGAGTAGATTTGTAGGAGATAACCTCAATTCACTTGTAGTTGGTGACAGGAGAAGATAAAAATGAGTCTGGGGTTGATTGCAGTTTTATTTTCTTCAAGGGGATATCTCAAAATTTACACTAAGTTTGCTTTGTGAGCCTGACCCCTTTTTAACACCACCGTGCTTCTCTCTCGAGTCTAGACCCTCTTCTCCCTCTCTCTCCTTATTCCTTCTCACTTCTTTCTCCTCCAGGCTCCTATCTCCTTTTGACTTCTCCTGTTTCCTTCCATATATGAGAACTTCCGTCACGTGGGCCACACTTGTCGAACGTTCTAGAAGCCTGCGTGTGTGTGTGTGTGTGTGTGTGTGTGTGTGTGTGTGTGTATTGTAGCTTTAGGGTCACACCTTCCTGTCTGGCATTCTTGAGAGAGAATTTTGCAAACGATATATCCTGCAGGCCCTAGCCATGACTTTGACTTAAGCTCTAGCTTACATCTATGCCACCAGCTATAATTTATGATATTTTAGATTCCTGACATCGCTCAGTCACGCCCTGCTGGCGAACCTACGACAGCATGTAGCAACTAATACCAATCTATTAATACATAGTATTCATTATATTATTGTAGAGATATAATATCCATGACAATATTGTACAGACATAATAATATTGTAGAAACATAACACATTGTAGTAATATATTGTATGTACAGTATAATGGAGTAAATACATTGTAGTAAAGTTGATTATAGAATATCGCATACTATATTGCAGTAAAACAGTGGCACAATGGCAGTACCATGCCGAGATTATAGTAGGAGTCATTAATATATTGAGAGAGAGAGAGAGAGAGAGAGAGAGAGAGAGAGAGAGAGAGAGAGGATCACCAGGCAGAACACAAACATCGTGGTAAAGTTAGGGTCTTTATTTGCTGACGTTTCGGAAAATACTTACTCCATCTTCAGAGCAAAATCTACAATCGAGTAATATACACAGTTAAGATTTTTATGTTATAACGATCAAAACAAGACTAAAAACATGAAAGTACAAAAACGAAGTCCATTAAAATACCGTGTTCGTAAACCAATAAGTAATAAAAACTAAAATGAATGGGGTAGAAGTAAGAAAGCAAAACGTATATGTTAAATAGGAAGTGCAATACTGTAAAAAACTTACCTAGTGTGGAAAACAAAACAGTTCACAGGAAGCCATGTCACTGATCGAAGGGTTAAAACGATTTTGGTATAAAGCTTCCATAATGGGAAGGTCCGTGTCATTGCTGCTACCACCAAGAACTGTGAAGTGGGAATGTGAGAAAGGATGGTTGTGTTGTTGTGAGTGGTCCCGTATTGCTGAGTGTGGTGGATTGGTGATTAACTGGCCTGTTCGAACTGAACGACCTAAGTATTCATGATTTCTTGTCTTTAGGTGTCTTTTTGTTTTATCTATATATGCCGCCCCACAGCTGGCACACGTGAAGAGGTAAACAACGGATGCTTGTAAGTGTGAGGGAATGGTGTCTTTTACCTTGAAAAAAAAAAAAAAAAACACACTCTGGATAGTTTATTGGGTTTTAAACACAACTCTAACTGACACTTGTGGGAAGTGTTCAGCTAGAAGTTTTTAAGTTTGTTCCTCAGTGTGAAGCTAAGGGGTCCGGTGTATGTTATGGTAATGTATATAGTGTTTTTCGGAACAGTAATGACTGACTTTTGAAGCCGTAAAGAATTTATTAAGGGTCTTACCATTGTACGTTTCGGTGAATCTTTTGGGGAAACCATTGTTAAACAACAAATCTTTAAGAATATTAAGTTCCTTATCAGGGTGAAAATAATTCGAGCATAACTCATAAGCTCTGTGGGTGAGAGTGCTGACTAGATTACGTTTATAGCTCAATGGGAGGAATGAGGAAAATTTCATGCATAATCCAGTGAAGGTTGGCTTCCTGTATAAGGTAGTTTCAAAACTATCGTCCCTACGGAGAATATTGATATCTAAAAATGCTAAACTGTTATTAATTTCTATGTCACAGGTGAACTTGATGTTGCAATGCTGAGAATTCAAATAACTAAGAAACAAGGGGACATGATCAGTAGCTCTAAAAACCAAAAAGGTGTCATCAACATAACGACGATAAAACAAGGGTTTAAAATTAGTAGGACACTCAGCCAGCCAACGCTCTTCGTGGTAGCACAGGAAAGCATTGGCTAGTGTCAGTCCTAAAGGTGATCCCATGGCAACACCATCACATTGTTTATATGCTTTATTGTCAAATAAACATATGCTGTCCTTAGTTGCCAGTTCCAGAAGTTTCTTAAACTGAGTAATCCATTACTGTTACGAGTACTGGAGAATTAACGATCCAAACAAATATTGATAGTTTAGGCTTCCTGTGAACCGTTCTGTTTTCCACACTAGGTAGTTTTTTTTTTTTTTTTTTTTTTACAGTATTGCACTTCCTATTTAACATATACGTTTTGCTTTCTTACTTCTACCCCATTCATTTTAGTTTTTATTACTTATTGGTTTACGAACACGGTATTTTAATGGACTTCGTTTTTGTACTTTCATGTTTTTAGTCTTGTTTTGATCGTTATAACATAAAAATCTTAACTGTGTATATTACTCGATTGTAGATTTTGCTCTGAAGATGGAATAAGTATTTTCCGAAACGTCAGCAAATAAAGACCCTAACTTTACCACGATGTTTGTGTTCTGCCTGGTGATCCTCTTCCTATTAAGTCTGCGATTTCCACGCTCCAAGTCTATATATATATACTGTATATATATATATATATATATATATATATATATATATATATATATATATATATATATATATATGGAATTCCGCCAATTGTTTTGAAAAAGTGTTCCCCTGAACTTGCCTCTGTCCTAGCTAAATTATTCAGACTATGCATACGTACTTCTTTATTCCCAAATTCATGGAAAGAAGCCAATATCCACCCAGTTCCGAAGAAAGGAAGTTCGTCTGACCCCTCCAATTACAGACCAATAGCTGTCACATCTTCTCTTGGTAAGGTATTTGAAACTTTAATTAACAAGCATATTGTTAAACATCTTGAATCCAACAACTTAATTATTGATAGACAATACGGTTTTCGCCACGAAAGATCCACCATTGACATACTCAATCTCTTAACTCATACCATCCATCAATCAATTGATCTTTTTGGAGAAACTCATGCAGTAGCTCTTGATATCTCTAAAGCTTTCGACAGAGTATGGCACCGTTCCCTGCTGTCCAAACTCCCTTGCTATGAACTAACGTCTTTTGTTCCTTTGATTTCTTCTTATCTTAGTGACAGGAAAATAAGAGTAAAAGTAGATGATGTATATTCGAATTTCCACTCAATTAACGCCGGCGTGCCGCAGGGATCAGTTCTGGCGCCAACCCTATTTCTGGTTCATACTAATGATCTCTCATCTGTCACTCACAATCCCATTCACTCATATGCAGATGACTCAACACTACATAGTTCATTCACACTCAGACATCCATTTACAAAGTCTAATAACTCTACTTCCCAACTCAGTACAGCCATCTCCATAAATCAAGATCTAGCTACAATCAGTGAATGGGAACAAAACAACCTTGTCTCTTTTAATGCTAGTAAAACTAAATATATACAGTTTACTAATAGACAGATATTGCCAGATTCGTACATTACCTTCAATGCTACTAATATTCCCATCTCCAAAAGTATTGAAATTCTTGGTGTCTCACTTAACAGTGCCCTCAGCTGGACCTCTCATGTCAGATCACTTGCTAAAACCACCTCAAAGAAACTTAGATTATTGTACAGAGTCCGTAACTTCTTCGCTGATGAGCAGTTAGCTATAATTTATAAGAGTCATGTGCGCTCTCAGCTTGATTATTTCTCACCCTTGTGGAATGGTTGTGGAGAGGTTGCATTAAGACAACTGGACAAAATTCAGAATAAAGCTGTTAGAATCATTAACAACCCTGCCATTACATATAAACTACCTCCCCTGCAAGTAAGAAGGAATGTTGCCTCCCTTGCATTATTTTACAGATATTTTTTTGGCAAATGCTCAGACGAAGTTGCGTCCATGGTGCCACCTCTCCATGCCTTCCCTCGTGCTACACGGGCATCTGGTAGCGCTCATGACTGGAATGTCACTCAACCATATTGCAGAACTTCTGCCTATTAGAATTCTTTCATTCCCCGAACTGCATCTCTCTGGAACTCGCTTCCCCAGAGTTGTTTTCCTCCAAATTTCAACCCACAACTGTTCAAGTCTAACTGTTACAGATATTTTATGAACAGAGGACACCAGTAATCTGGTGTATGGATAATTTTTTTTACCCATTTGTTTTTCCTTCCTCCGTTCTGTTATTTATAAAAAAAAAGTATATATATATATATATATATATATATATATATATATATATATATAAAATGAACCAAAGCCTAGGAGCCCGCATAACAGTTCCTTCCAAGAAAAAAACAAAAACAATACAAAAGAGAGCCAAATTCAAGATCCGTTCATTTCGAGATGTCTGGACACACAGCGTTTGAAAGACTGGAGGTCATAGGAAGTAGGAAATACAGACAGAGGGAGACAGTTCCAGAGTTGACCTGTTGCATAAATGAAGGACTGGGAGTAACGGTTAACTCTTGCATAAGAAAGTTGGACAGAAAAGGGATGAGAGTTTGTTGCTAGACGGGTGCTATGTACCCATTGTAGAGGTAGAAGGATGCAAGCAGACAGTCCAGAGGAGCAATGACCATGGAACAAATGATAGAAAAGAGATAAAGATGCAACAGTGTGGCGAAGAGACAGAGGTTGAAGGAAGCCAGTAAGAGGAGGAGAGTTAATGAGACCGAAATACCTTCTGTGGCAACTCAGGTCGCCACAACACCCCCAGGAGGAGCCTACAGAGGGGTAGATGGTGCACATGGCATGTCCAGTCAATACGGACATAAGTTCACCTGGGCCGCTCACCCCAATTCCCTAGAGTGCACCAGACGACACCACCCCAGTCCAAGTGCACTACCTTTCGGGCGAGCTAGCCCTTGCCAGGATTGCGGTGGAGCTGACCTTACAGCTCCAGGCAGCACCCCAGCGACGGCCAAAGCCGTGCAAATCAAGAGATGGCCCATAGCCACTCTGCTAATGAAGAGACGGCCCATAGCCGCTCCGACCAAAGGGCCACGGCCTCTAGCTGGGCCCCAGTAACAGCAAGAAGCTACACACAAAAAAGGCCATGGCCTATAGCCAGGCCGCTAATAAGGAGACGACCCATAGCCTCTTCGTCAGGTGCTGCCTACACCCCCTGCAGAACCTGTGATAGCCCAAAGCCGCACGATGGAAGAAACAGGTATGGCTCCTCTTCTTCTGCAGTTGCCTTGGAGGGCACGACACAGGCGACGGCCCATATCCACGCCCGTAGGCAGGAGACGGCCCATAGCCGCTCCTCACCTTCATGTTGCTCTCCACATAGGAGTTTGGTGACGGCCTACTGTCACACCGACAGGCAAGCAATGGCCCATAGCTGTGCTTCGTTTGTGTTCCCATCAGGGAGTCGGGCCTTGGTGATGGCCCAAAGCCGCACTGACAGTGAAGGGATGGCCCATAGCCACCCTCCATCTGTTGCCCAAGGGAACCCAGTGATGGCCTATAGCCGTGCCTGGGAGGGACACCAAAATCCCTCGCCCCCTGTGACTCCACAGCGTCAGGGTGACCTGTGGTCAGCCCTGCCTACCGGCAGGAGTGCAGGCTGCCCCTCTGCCCACCCAGACCAAGGCAACCTCCAGGAGAACTTCTGCCCTGAGGACTGGTGGAGAGGCTCGGTGTTATCACCAGGGCTCTTCCCCATCCAGTCGGCCCCCGAGGAGGACCTCCACCTGGTGGACTCCAGCCTGGATTGACTCAGCAGCCCCAACCTGACGGCGGCGCCACGGGAAGGAGACTGCAGTCAATGGGCCTCTGCGGGCACCCCCAGGACCCCTGGGCGAGACCTGACCCCTCCCCGATGAAGACGACGCTCTTCCTCCACCAGGTGCCTGAGGGAGCGCTTCCAGGATCTATTTGGCCCGAGTCCTAAGGGCCAGACCCCAGTCCCCAGCCCCGACAGTAAGAGGCCCTTTACCACGCCCAGTCCAAATCCTTGACAAGAGACGACGCCCCTGAGAGTGGTTCCTTGGCCACGGGACGAAGGGACTCCTGAAGAGACTCTGCGTACCTCAGACCAACGACTGTAAGTCCCCAGGCCACCCCCTTCCCCTTTGCCCAATCAGTGACATTACCTAACAGTGACGGTGATACATGACTCCTACAGACTAACAGTGACAAACCAGGGCTGTGTGCTATAAGTGAATAGTGGGATTCAGTGAAGTGATGAAAAACACCTGAGACATTGCATATCCATACATTGTACTTCGAGAGGCAAAGGCTCAGTGTCATTATTACAACTCTGTGTCAGTGTGCATCCACCCTGTGTGAATCAAGAAATAGAAATAATGCATCTTGCATATAACTATCGTGAAACAGGAACCAAAGTCAGTGTCAAAGTAAATTCCCCTGAACTAGTAAAACTTATATTTTGCCTTCCCACTAGAAACGAGGCTCTTGTGCAGGGACTGTAAAAGCCGTGTATTGCCCCTGACCCACACTAAGACTCCTGTCTACCTAGTATCCTGTGTGATACTCCAAACCCACCTACCAGCCTATGTATTAATTTTGATTAGCATATTGTGTAAACTGTCTTCCTGTTCCATAACAAAGAATTTGACTTAATACACATGTACAGTAAGGTTGTTTCCCTGTGTTTTTATGTCCTGTTCCCCTCATACTGTGTCTTAGCTCTGTCTAGAAAGGGAACCCAGCTACACTCAAGGCATTCATGGGACGGGAACCGACCCAAAAACACCTAGCATAAAAGAGACGAAAAGTCTTTGACCCCACCCTATTGAGAAAGGTTGTATGTGGGGAGCCTCCCCACACATGAGAGTTGTACTCTAAACAGGGACGAATAAAAGCCGTGTTTAAAGTCAACAACTGTGCAGGGTAAAGAAGGGACGGAGTCGGCTTATCACACCTAATCTCTTGGAAGCAGATTTTACAAGAGATGTAACATGATCTTTCCAAGATAAATCCCGAGTGAATGAAACCCCAGGCACTTTCAAGGATGTTGCAGCATTGAGCTGGATATTATTAAACATTATAGGGTACTCCTGTGGAAGATTTTGTCAGGTTGATAAGTGTAAAAACTGAGTCTGTGATGCATTAAAAACAAGATTGTTTTTACCCCAGTCAGATATACAAGCCAATTCAGACATTGTTTGTGCCATAGACTCATCCCTTGATTGTTGAAGTAACTGTTGAGATGGACGTTGTGGGAACCGAATGGAAAGGTGAAGGGTGGAATCATCAGTGTATGAGTGGATAGGGTTAGAAGTACAGCTTAGAAGATCATTGATGAATAAAAGGAAGAGAGTTGGTGATAGGACAGAGCCCTGAGGAACACCACTGTTGATAGATCTAGGAGAAGAACGATGGGCGTCTACAACGTATACAACAGCGGTTATAGAACGACCAAAAAGGAAGCTATAGATGAAAGCACAGAGAGAAGGATAGAAACAGTAAGAGGGCAGTTTAGAAATAGAAGATTTATAACAAACTCGATCGAAAGTCTTTGAGATGTCATGTGCAATGGCAAAGCTTTCGCCAAAGTCCCGAAAGGAGATAACCAGGAATCTGAAAAGTAGGTGAGAAGATCGCCAGTGGAGCGTCCCTGACGGAACCCATACTGACGATCAGAAAGGAGGTGGTGATAGGAAAGATGCTTTAAAATTGTTCTGTTAAGAATTGACTCGAAAACTTTTGAGACAGGATGTTAAAGCAATTGGACGATAGTTAGACGATTAGGAATGGTTACATTTCTTTAGGACTGGTTGAATGAAAGCAAACTTCCAGCAAGAAGGACAGGTACAAGTTGAAAGACAAAGGTAAAAGTGTTTACTTAGGCAGGGTGTAAGCACAGAAGCACAGTTCTTTAGGACAACAGGAGGGACTCCATCAGGCCCATATGCCTTGTTAGTATTGAGACCAGTGATGGCAGAACATACATCAGCTGAAGAAATATTTATGTCAGCCATGAGGAAGTCAGAGGGGGGAAGTGATGGAGGAACAGCATTGGAATCGTCTAAGGTAGAACTGGAGGAGAAAATCTGAGTGAAGAAATCTGCTTTATTAATAGAAGAAATAGCTACAGCGCCATCAGAGTAGAAAAGAGGAGGGAAGGATGATGAGGTAAAGTTGTTAGAAAGGTTTTTGGCAAGGTGCCAGAGAGAGTGGGAAGAATTGGAGTAGGAGAGTTTTGAGCACTTCGTATGAATGAAATTATTTTTAGCAGAGTGAAGAACAGACTTAGCACAATTCCAGGCAGAAACATAAAAAATATGTGATTCAGGGGTGGGTTGGCTCTGTTACCTTTTGTAGGCCCTCTCCTTCTTGCGGACAGCAGTAGAACAAGCTTGATTAAATCAAGGCTTTCTAGCATTAGTCAAAGGATATGAGAAAGGATTGTAAATTTCCATGCCCGAGAGAATAACCTGTGTAATGGGCAAGGCACGCTCAGATGGCTCCTGGCCATGGAAGCAATAATCATTCCAGAGAAAATCAAAGAAGTACTGCCTGAGGGCCTCCCGCTCTGCAGCTCCAAAGTGCCACAGTCGATGTTTCTTTGGAGGGTCCACAGGCCGTACCAGAGCGATAGGACCGGTAATAAGGTTGTGATAGGAGGAGCCCAATGGAGAGAAAAGATTAACTGTGCAAGCAGAAGGATTAGTTGTAAGGAAGAGGTCAGGTATGTTGGAGCTCTCTGCAAGGTGGTCAGGGATATGGGTAGGGTGCTGTACAAGCTGCTCTAGGTCATTAAGGATAGAAAAGATGTAGGCTTGTTCACCAGGTGGATCAGTGAAAGGAGAGGAGAGCCAAAGGTGCTGGTGAATATTAAAGTCTCCAAGAAAGGAGATTTCAGAGAAAGGAGAAATGGATAGAATGTGTTCCATAGTATATATATATATATATATATATATATATATATATATATATATATATATATATATATATATATATATATATATATAATAGTAGTACCACCCTATAGTGCGGCCAGGTTGTGTCCCTCCCTGTGGCGGGGGGGACACAATCTGGCCGCACTATGGGGTGGTACTACTACTCTGCGGCCAGGTTGTGTTAGGAAGAATACTGCCACCATATTCCCTCCGTGTCAACTAAAAGGGGCGGGGTGAGGGGACTAGGGACTCCCTCCTCTGTTTTTTTTTTTTTTTTTAGTTCTTAAAAAGAGACAGGCCAGAGAAAGGGATGGGGACTGAGTTATCCCAGTACCCTAAAGATTGGGTCTATGAATGTGCGTGGATGTAGTACGATTGAGGCTAAAAGGGAGGAGATTGGGAGAATGTCTGTGAGAAGAAAGTTGGATGTGTTAGCTCTGAGTGAAACGAAGATGAAAGGGAAGGGTGAGTCTATGTTTGGAAGTGTGAATGCAAGATTGTCAGGTGTTGATAGAGGAAGGGCAAGAGAAGGTGTGGCCTTGTTAATGTGTCCGGGAGTACAACAGTGTGTGATTGAATGGAAGGAGGTGTCATCGAGACTGATGTGGGTGAAAGAGAAATTTGAACGTGAGTTGTGGGTGTTTGTGAGTGCATATGGGCCTGGTAGCGAAAGGGATGAAGAAGAGAGGGAGTCTTTCTGGAATGATGTTGATGACTGTCTGCAGAGTTTTGGAGCGAATATGAATGTGGTATTGATGGGAGATCTGAATGCTAGAGTGGGAAATGTAGCAGTTGAAGGTGTAGTTGGTATGCATGGTGTCCCTGGAAGAAATGAAAATGTGGAACGAATGATTGGGATGTGCGCTGAGCGAGAGATGGTGATTGGAAATACATTGTTTGAGTAGAAAGATGTTTATCAGCATACATGGGTGAGACAGGAGGGTGGAAGGGTTGTTGATAGAGCACTGATGGACTATGTGCTTGTGTCCAGGAATGTAATAGGAAGATTGTTGGATGTGAGAGTTCTGAGAGGGGAGTGTGGAGTATGTCTGACCAATACCTGGTGGAGGGAAAGTTAAAAGTAGGTAAGAGATGGGTGAAAGCTAGGAGAGTTAGGTGTGGCAGGGAGGTTTTGAAAGTGAGTGAGTTGGATAAAAGAGAGAAATTGGAAGATGAGTGGAAGATGAGTTGGAAGATGAGTGGAATGCAGTGAAAGGTCAGGAAAATGGCAGTGTGGAGGAGGAATGGCAGTTGTTTAAGAGTGCTGTGGTGGGGCATGCAGAAGAGGTGTGTGATGTGAGACGTGTGGGTGGTGGTGAAAGAAAAAGAAGCGAATGGTGGTGTGAGGAAGTAAGTATGGCTGTGGCTGAGAAGAGACGTGCATATGAAGTGTGGCTGCAGCGGAAGGATGAGATGTCATATGAGAGATACAAGGAAAAGAGGAATAGAGCAAGACGGGCTGAGCGTGATGCTAAGGTGGCAGCAGATGAGAGGTGGGGTAGGTGGCTGGCTGAGAATTTTCAACAGAATAAGAAATGTTTTCTAAGGAGGTGAAAAGGGTGCGACAGGGAGAATCTGGGAAGGAAGAGCGAGTAAAAGCAGGGGATGGAAGGATGTTAATTGAGATGGATGCAGTAAAGAAGAGATGGGCAGAGTGTTTTGAAAGATTATTAATTGCAGAGGAGGAAAGGGTGGCTGAGATTGTGGTGGATGGAAGGGTGCAAGGAATAAATGTGTTGGGAGAGTTGAATGATTCTTTGATCACGAAGGAGGAAGTGGAGAAGGCAGTAAAGGAGATGAAAACAGGGAAAGCTGCAGGTATGGATGGGTGTGCTGTGGAATGTCTGAAAGGTGGTGGACCGACTATTGTTGACTGGTTAGTAAGATTGTTGAATGTGTGCTTTGTCCAAGGTATGGTGCCAATTGACTGGGCAAGTGCTTGTGTGGTTCCGTTGTATAAAGGCAAGGGTGATAAGTATGAATGTACTAGCTTTAGGGGTACAAGTCTGTTGAGTGTTGTAGGTAAGGTGTATGGTAGAGTGTTAAGAGAGTTAGAGAGGGTACAGAGGGAGTGATTGGTGATGAGCAGTGTGGCTTTAGGAAAGGGATGGGATGTGTGGATCAGGTGTTTGCTGTGAAAAGTATTTAGCGAAAGGCAAGGATGTGTTTTGGGCATTCATGGATTTAGAGAAAGCCTAAGATATAATTGACAGGGAGGCTTTGTCGACTGTTTTAAGATTGTATGGACTTGATTGTTGGTTACTAAAAGGGGTGAAAGGTTTTTATGTATATAGTAGAGCGTGTGTAAGAGTGGGAAATACTAAGAGTGATTGGTTTCCCGTGAGAGTGGGGCTGCGGCAGGGATGTGTGATGTCGCCTTGGTTGTTTCATATTTATATGGATGGTGTTGTAAGGGAGGTGAATGCAAGAGTTTTAGGTGGAGGTTTGAGTCTGGTGAATGTTGATGGTAGAGAGTGGAATCTGAAGCAGCTGCTGTTTGGAGATGATCCTGCATTGATGGCTGATTCAGAGAGATTGAGACAGTTGGTAGAGGAGTTTGGAAGGGTGTGTGAAAGGAGGAAATTGAAAAAATAATGAGAATAAGAGTAAAATGATGAAGTGTAGGAGGATGAATATAGTTTTGAATGGTGAGTTGCTTGAGGAGGTAGAGTGTTTTAAGTCACATGTTGCTGTGGATGGAAGAATAGATGCAGAACTGATGTTTACAATGAATGAAGTAGGAAAGGTGCTGGGAGGAATGAAAAAAGTGTTTAGATGTCGTTCGCTTAGAATGGATGTAAAGAGAAGCCTGTATGAGGGTGTTGTGGTACCAACTACGTTATATGGGGCTTAAACATGGAATACGGATGTAGCAGAGAGGAAAAGTTTGAATGTAACGGAGATGAGGTGTCTGAGGAGTAGGTGTGAAGTGACGCGTATGGATTGAGAGAGAAATGATGGAGTGTGAAGGAGAACTGGAGTTGTTCGGGAGATGGCTGATCGAGTTGAGCAGAGAGCGTTGCGATGGTTTGGGCATATGGAGAGAATGGGTGAAAAGCGATTGGTGAAAAAGATAACTGGATCAGATGTGAGAGGTATAAGGCTGAGAGGAAGACAACGAATAGGATGGATGGACAGTGTGAAGAGAGCGTTGGATGTGAAAGGTATGTCTGTTTAGCAAGGAAGAGTGGCTGTGCGTGATAGGGATTACTGGAGAGAAATTATGAACGAATGAATGATGACGCAGCCCTGAGGGGATATTCTCCCGCATTTGGTCTGATCAGCTGATCAGGTCAGGTGCGTGTAAGGGAATGGTCCATTAAGATGTAGCAGGGGTAAACCAGCTCTGCTGTCGGGCCCTGATGCGGATGTCGCTGTTTGCACTGTGCAGTTGACAATCATTCAGTGTAGTGCGGTGAGGATCTGTCCCTTCTCCCCTTGGGGCTAAGTACGAGTAAATGTGTGTGTGTGTGTGTGTGTGTGTGTGTGTGTGTGTGTGTGTGTGTGTGTGTGTGTGGATGAGTAAATTTGGAGTGTGTCGTCCTGTCTCGGCTACCCCACCCCCCCTCTTTGGAGGAAAGCAGCCTAGGTATACAGATAGATAGATAGACTTTACATCCAATACTTAAACATTGTTACATAAAAACCTAGTGGCAGCAGAAGAAACAGCAGTGGTACTTTTGCTCTGGACTTTACCAATAGCCTCCGTAGCTGATTAGCAGGCAGAGGCAGCAGCAGTCACAGTAGCAGTAGTCAATTAATCCATTAACTATTGCAGTATACATCCTATTCTGATCCCAGTCATTAACTAACAGATGAAATGAACGTGTACGAGGCATCACACACCTCCAGAGCTATTCTTGGCTGTATGAACCAATATTCTTTAAAATCATATTCAGTTTGCGATTAGCTTATGTCAGCATTAAGAATTAAATACAGAAAAAAGACGTAAAAGCAGAATAATTAAAGAAATAAAAGTAGAATAATTAAATGATGAATGTGTCAAATATGGGCATAAACATGTTTGTGCATAGTTATTTAAAAACAAGTTTTAAAGCTGTTTTTGTGCATAAGAATTAACCATATTTGTATTTAAAAAAATGCTAACTGAAAAATAAAAAAGGCTATTAAGTGATGAAAAACTAAAAAATGTTTTTAGAAATTACTTGAATAAAAATATTGGGATATTACAAGAAACAGAAATTAAAAAAGAAAAAAAAAATCACACAGAGAGATTATATAAAAACCAATAACCTAGTGTAATCATGTGTGTAAGATTACTTTCATTTTCCTTTCTTCATGACGCCTTAGCCAGCTCACTCTTGTTTGTAAAATATCTAGGATGAGGGAAAGCATAGCCATTCCGTAAGTTTGTTTAAAATTATGTACAAAAGAATAAAAATATCTCATACGTAGCGATACAAAATTCGCTTTTTTGTATCTCATTCATCTGCAAGCATACCTGGTGTTTGTAAGGGCAAGGTGATGCCTCAGCAGGAAGAGTTTGTTTGTATCTGACAGTTCATGATGGCTGGCGTAGGGAGGTGCACCTGTCAGTCGTTTCAATGATTACATAGTAGTAGTAGTAGTAGTAGTAGTAGTAGTAGTAGTAGTAGTGATGATGGTGGTGGTGGTGGTGGTGGTGGTGATAGTGATGGCGGCAGCAGCTCCACGTTCAAATGCACCGTGACACAGGTGGTCTGCAGAATAAACTGGGTGTGTGCAGTCCACCATCCTCCTTCTGGTGCATAGGGAGGGGACCGAGGGACGTTTGTATTAACCTAGCATCAGTTACCAATCTGGCCGTTCCCATTGACATGCTCTTCCATCTCCCAGTTGTCGTTGGCTTCACTCTTCTGCACTCTTACTGAGGAGGGACAAGGAGTAGAGCAGAATGGATTAGATTAGGTAAGGCTGGATGAATGAGGGTGATGTGACTTGGAGGGAGAACAACGTGGTAGTGGACAAGATGACTCCAGTGTTCCATGCTTTTACTGAGGAATGAGAGAGAGTAGAGTAGAAAGATATATGGATGAGGGTGATGTGAGCTGGAGGAAGGACAGCCTGATGGTGAGGAACAGGGTGTCGTGGAGACAAGTTGAGGCCACCCTTTCTGGGACTAAAACGTTTGTCCGTAGATTGATAAGCTAGATTAGACCAGAATGAATCGAATTAACCAGATTAGAATGTATTGGAATGTCTGTTCATGTATCAATTTATTGCCAGACGCATTAATCCCGTAATCGGTGGCCACAGACAAATCGCCTCCATGTTGCCCTGTTCCCTGCCGTTTCACTGCCCTGCTCCCAGCTCACACCCCCCTCTCACATATATCTCTCCCCTCCATCCCTCCAACTCATCTACGGCCTCCCCCTCTCTCTCATCCCCTCCACCTCACTCACATACACTCTCCTCGTTAGTCCCTCGCTGTCCATCCTCTCCACATTACCAAACCACCTCAGTGTATTTCTCCTAACGCTTCCTATCACATACACATCCACACCACAACGCTCCTTCACTTCCTCATTCGTCAGTCTGTCTCTCCATGTAACTCCACAGGCTCCTTTCTCATAGTAAGTTGGATATTACATGCAGACTGGATTAGGTTAGGTCAGACTGGATTGGATAAAATTTAATTAAAATAGATTTACTTTAGTAATTTAGGTTTGATCAAAAGAAAATATTAAGTGATTAAGTGAGATTACACTGGATTATATTTTATTGGATTAGGTGTCTGTGAAATAAATCAGACTGGATTTAATTAGAAAACTGGATTAAACAGGATTATACAGGACTCTCCTGGATTAGACTAGATTACATTATGTAACACTACTGTACATTAGCTTAGACTGATTCATACTATGTTCACTCTAGGCTTTATATTGTTATCTGTGTCTTAAGCACTGAACCATAACAGGAGTTTAACACAAGAAACTGTGCTAGTCACGAAGAAGTTCAGTGGAAAGGATGTTGAGCAATAGCAATGTCATATTCTGCTACTGGGCTACGACAAATAGCCTAACCTGAAAAAAATAAAATAAATAAATAAAAATCTCTGCCTATTAATGTGATCGTCTAAACTGTTGTAAAAATTGATGAAGTTATTTACACTCCATTACACTTGCAGTATTAACTACACAATGACCCTTAACCTCATCTGACCCAGCTTGTGTTTGACTTTTGTTTTTGTATTCGAGAGAGAGAGAGAGAGAGAGAGAGAGAGAGAGAGAGAGAGAGAGAGAGAGAGAGAGAGAGAGAGAGAGAGAGAGAGAGAGAGAGAGAGAGAGAAGGAATGAGAACACCTAGCACCAAGCTATAGTACGGCTCTATGGCACTAAGGTAGAAGGGAGCGGGGTCAATAGTTAAATGTATGATGTGAAGAACAGTAATGAACTGATAATACTGGAAACAGAAACAGTGGGAGAGTCACCTAGGAAACCAGTGGCTGACGTGATGAGGAAAGGAAGGGGAAAGCTGAGAGACGTTGTTGGAGTGTGGACAAACAATCAAGAATAATGTTGCGGATAGTCATAGGGCAGTTACAGTGTGAGCAGACGGGCTGAGGGTCATGGCTCTATACATGACCATGAGTGAGGCGGGTACGGCCCAAGTGGAGACGCAAAAGGATAGTCTTCCATCGACGATTGGGATGGGTTGATGTGTGCCAGGGAAGAACTGAGGGTTTAACATTATGAACCTTGTTATGAACCTGCAGTTTCCACGAGGATTGCCAACGTTCATGGAAGAGACGTGTCAGAAAAGGGAAACAATGAATAGCAGGAATGGGGCAGAAACAGGACTTAGATTAGAAAGTGGAAGAACGTGCCAGTGAGACAGCTTGTTCATTAACTGTTATCCCAATATAGCTAGGAACCCAGCAGAAGCGAACTGACTCTTTCCGAACAGAAAGACGGAAAAGTCACTCCTGAATTTGGGTGATAAGAGGATGAGAAGAAGGCGTAGTGTGTGAGGAAGTGGGCGCACTGGGTGAATAGGAGAAGATAACAAAGGTGGAGGAAGAGAACCTTGGAGCAGACTTCAAAGCAAAAAGGACAACATACAGCTCGGCAGTGAGAATTCTTGAAAATGAAGGACGGGTACTTTGGAAGGAGTCAGGGACACAACAGCAAACCCGACAGCAGGACAAAACTTAGAGCCGTCAGTAAAGATATACGTGGCAGAAGAGTGACAGGACACATGTTTTAGATAACAGCAGCGAAGCTGTGAGAATAAGAGACTTAGAACATGGGAGAAAAGAAGGGCAGACAGACCACAACAGGAGGCAGAGGCCAAGGTGGGAAGGACAATGGAGGTAGTGGAAGAATAGGAGGAAAAGTGAAATCAACAGACTGAAGAAGGGTGGGGACCCAAAGGGGAACTGGAAGATGGGAGACAGAGTGAAAAGTGCGTTGGAGGAGGCCGGGAGGACGGAGCAACTTATCTGTCGGAAACCGAAGGAGATGTGCATAAAACTTAATAGTGAGAAGAGAATGAGAATAAGAGAGGGGGGAGGGAATGCCTGATTCGACAGAAAAATTTCCAATGGGAGTCGACCGAACAGCACCAATAGCTAAATAAAGACCAGTATAATGAAGGGAATCTAGACTGAAAGTGTGCTAGCGGAGGCGGAAGAATAGAGTTGGCAACCATAATCAAGTCTGGAAGGAATAAGAGTGAAGATGATGAAATGTGACGCAATCAGCACCTCATGAATGATGAGGCAGCTTTTGCAGCAAACGGAGACGATGAAGCATAGAAGACTTGAGGGAAGAAATATGTACATCACCAATTTAACTGATAGTCAAATGAGAGGCCAAGAAATGTGGCAGACGATCGGTAGGGAAGAGGGATGGTTCACAGGTAAAGAGAAGGCTGCGGTATGGTTGGCAAACGAGTAAATGTTACTGCACAGGACTTAGAAAATCGATACCCATGAGTAGTAGCACGTGTGGAGGCATCATCGATGGCGGACTGAAGAAGGGATTGGAGCCGAGGCAGATCTGAGTCTGCAGCGTATATAACTAAACCATCAACATACAGAGAGGCTGAAGCAGAAGGGGGTAGAGAAGGGACAATGCCATCTATAGGTATAAGAAAAAGGACAGTACTAAGGACGTAGTCCTGGGGGACACCTTCACGTTGGGGAAAGGCACGGGAAAGGTGCTCTCTTAGACGGTCATAAAAGGTTCAGAGAAGAAATTTTTGAAGAAAAACAGCTATGTTAGCATCCAGAAAAAGGGAACGAGGACAACGAAGAATATGATACCTCCAGACAGTATCGTGGACCTTTTCTAAATTTAAGAAAAAAAAAAAAAATGACCTACTGGTGGAGTGAAAAAGCAAAACTAATAAAACATTTAAGTCTGAGGAGAGGATCTAAGGTACTGCATGCTTTGCGATACCCAAACTGTAAGGGGGAAATAAGAAATAATACAACAGAATTCAAGGTTCAACATGAGTCGAGTGCTGACCATCCATTCAAGAAGTTTACATAAACAATCAGCCAGGGCTATGGGACGGTAATCTTGAGAGTGGTGACCAGATTTACCTGGCTTAAGAAACGGGTGGATGATCGACATACGCCAGTTAGGAGGAAAGAAATCTTCGGTCCAAAATTTATTATAGAGAGCCAAGAGGAAGGACGTGGCTTGTGGGGAGAGATGTTTTAACACAGTGTAATGAACACCATCAAGTCCTTCAGTCGTAATTTTACAGGATTTAAGTGAAGATGACAATTCACGAAGAGAGAAGGGAGTGTTAGGAACTCACTTAGCTAAGAAAAAGAAATTGGTACGGATCCAGAATCAGATTTAAGGCACTGAAATTCTAGAGAGAGATGAGGCCCGCTACTAATAAGACTAAAATAATTACCCAAAGCATCCGCAACAGAGGAAGCACCAGCCGCGGACCGGCCATCGATATGAAGAACCGAAGCTTGGGGGTGGGATATGTTTGTCTGATATCCCACAGAGTCAGGACCAAACTGCCGCAACGGATGTTCAGAAATTGAAGAAACAAAGTACTTTCAAGTGGAACATTTGACTGACGGATGTTACGATTGAAGGCAGTGGAAACTTGGCGAAGTTTGAAGAGACGAATCCGATCAGGCATGGACTGTTTGCGACGGAAACATTTCCAGGCGGCACGTTTCACACGGAGGGCTCGCGAACAAGAGTAGTCCACCAGGGACTATATTTGACAGTAGACGGTCGCGTATTACGGGGAATGGCGGTGACAGCAGCACAAACCAGGACAAGAAAGAAAAGCAACGTATATTGTGGAGACGAAAAAGATGAAAGGGGAAGAGGGGACACTTTAAGGGAAGAGAATAACTCCCAGTCAGCAGCATGGAACTGCCCTCGGGGAGGGGTTAGGAGAGGAAGAGGACAGTAAGAGGCAAGAAAAAGTTTGACGGGGAAGTGATCACTAAAAAATTGTCTTCTAATATCAACCAATGAAAATTGAGAGAAACTGAAGGTGAGCAAAGAGGCAGATCCAAGCAAGAAAGGGAAGGAGTGTGGAGGTCAAAGTGAGTAGAGGTACCACTGTTAAGAATTAAGTGATTCTGAGAATAAAGAAACTATTATAATAAGCTTCCTCTAGTGGTGATCACAGAGTCATCCCATAGGGACTACCGGCAACTGATGTCACCAAGAAGAATCATCGGAGGAGAAACGGAATGAGTGTGCAGGGCAAACTTTGGACAATCAAGAGGGACAGAAGGAGAGAAATAGAGCTAAAAGTGGTCCATTGACAGAGAAACACACGAACAGAAGTATAGGGGATAGGAGAAGAAAGAAAGAGAGTGGTTCAAAGAGAACATCATTGCCGATATGGAGAGCAGTGTCGTATGAAGGAGGGGATCCAAGAAAAGTATAGCCAGGAATAGGAACCAGGGATATAAGTAGTTTCATGTGAGTAGAGAAGAAGAGGATTATGGGAGGCTCAGGAGAGGTGGGAGTAATGGGAGGGGGAGGCTCAGGAGAGGTGGGAGTAATGGGAGGGGGAGGCTCAGGAGAGGTGGGAGTAATGGGAGAGGGAGGCTCAGGAGAGGTAGGAGGAATGGGAGGAGGAGGGAGTGGGGAAGGAGAGGGGAATGCATTTCCGCAGTGATAAGGGTAGGCAAGGAAAAGGTACAGTGAAAATAGTAGAGGATACATTACAGGGATTCTGCTTCCATAGGAGAAGACAAAGGCCGAGTGGGAACCGGCGATAGAGCATTATGGCGTTGTTGTTTGGAGTAGGGGGAGTATTGGGTAGCAGAGGGACAGGGAAAACCACCAGGAAAATGAGATGGAGATGACACAACGGCATGTTTGCTATAGCATGAGGAGAAGAAGGTGAGGGAGGAGAAGAACGGCAGCATACTGAATGGGAAGGAGTTGGGGTAGAGGGATATCTAACAAGAGAGGGAAAAGAGGAAGAGGAATCAGGAATAGAGGCAAGAGCAGAGAAAGAATTGGAAATAAGTACAGAAGTGGAGACACTGGAAGAGCTGGAGATTTGTGACATAGGAGTATGTGGGGCCACACGTGCATATAAGATGCCGAGGGAGTGACTCACGTGACGGGCTTGTCTAAGGGTAAGCCCGATTTTCCAACAGATGTGGGACACTTGGGCCTCAAAAATGTAAACATGGCATTTTCTGTAGGAGGCTGTGTGATGCCTCCCACAGTTCGGACAAGACTGGAAGGGAGATGTACAGTACATGTAGACACAGAGCATCCAGCCTGTGAACAGTTTGGGTAGATAGCTTGTGACCTGCAGTATTTGGCTAGATAATCGAAACCCCAGCAGGAAGTGCACTGACGACGAGGAGGAGCATATTCTTTAACAGGAAGGACAGTGCCCCTGATGATGACTGAGGAGGGAAGATCACATGATTCAAATACAGTGTTGGCAGTGTTAGCTGGTTGTTGACGGCACCTACGGGCAGGGATGGTGTAACAATGTAAAGAAAGAACTGAGTGACATTGTTCGGAAAGAATGAGTCGAATATCAGAGCAATCAGGAAAATTTCGGTTACCAAAGGACAAAAAAGAGGGAAGTCGGGCAGTACTGTGGATGAATTTAACTGTCTGTCTGAAGAGACTGAGATTCAATTGCCTGAGGGATCAACTGAATTTTTTTTTTTCAACAGAACTCTCAACATATGGAACATGTTACCAACAATATGTGGTAGACTGCAGTACAGTAATGGCTTTAAAAATTTGCTTGAGTAAATGTGTGGCTTCAAATCCCCAGTTGAGAGCACTGATGGCTTAATAACACAGAATTTCGACCAACTTACATTTCCTCTCTTTCAGCCAGTAGAGAACGCAGCAGTAGTGCAGTGTTATTACAGATCCTTTTACTTGTCTCTTGCGCAGTAAGTTCGTGAAGAATATATATATTTTCCCCTGTACAATATTTCCTATGAAATTTGTGTGGCAGTTTTTTCTATTCTGCATGGTGATCCTTCCTACTTTTTCTGCTGCCTTCGGCAGGAGGGTTTGGTGGGCGGGGGAGAGCCATTTTGCTTAGCTATCCTTATCTTCATCTGATTCAATTGGATATCATGGTCATTCTTCCCTACAGTAAACAGCCTTAATAGCACCAGTAGGTCTGTTGCTATTTGCTGTCTTTTTATCACTCTTAATTCCACTTCAAGTGGCTCTATACTGAATAAACCTTATGATTTCCTGTAACCCGGAAACCATTACAACGCTGGGTGGTAACCACATATCCAAGTCACGGGGTGATGTGGAGCCTACTGGGTGGAGAGACACAAATGCGGCATCTACTCAGGAACCAAACCTCCACACTTTTCCCTGCCCCATAATACGCCTAATATTTTGCCATGAAACAATTGCCACAAAGTCGTATGCTTCACTTAAATGTATCTATAACAACATAATATTAGTAGCATACAAGTGCTCGTGGGCCCTTCGGGCCCCTAGCACCTGCTCCTGCAGAGGGCTCTCGCGTTTATGTGCTGTTCTAGTGTAACGTTGTCACTTGGATTTTTTGCAGCTAACCAATTGATCGTGTTATTTGCAGCTTCGGAAATAGAATCAAGTTGTCCGAACGCAAGTCCGAAATACTTTAGTTGTACCTGTGGGCAAAAAATCCTACGGAGATCCTACGTTGGGCACCAGGAGCGGCGTTTTTTGGTCAAAATGTGATCGCTCATTAAATATAGTAAAAGTTTTTCAATCGTGATGGGACCAAGTTTTTTCACATCAGCGAATTTTTTGCGATTTTTGTTCCAATTTTGGTGCGATTTGAATGTGTAGTTTCGGCTGCCCAAAATACACACACACACACATACACACACACACACATGGCTACTGCTATGGTATATTAGAAGGAAATATTTATGTGTAATTTGTCAAATAGATTACTAATAAAAAGTATTGACAAGACTTCCATGCCACGTAGGTTATAAGAACATATCATCATCCAAGTCAGCATTGCCCCATCAGGAGGGTAGAGGTCCAGCACTAAACTACTCTATCCAGGCACTTATGATGATTGTGACCACTTGTTCACCACTTGAGGGAAGTACATGAGCAGAAAAAATCAACTATCCCTCGGAATGAGACCTTATAGGCCTCCTTAACCCACTAGTCCACCAGGCAGGTAAAAAGCGTATGAGGACAATTGGGTTAACTCACTACGGTACATTACTACTCAGGATCCAAGAGTTTGTAAATAATGTAAATGAGAAAATCAAAGTACAGACAGAATATCACATAAATCGCTAAGAAAAATGTGTAAAGAAATCTGTTAAGCCACATAGAGGATGTCCCCAAGAATAAAATTGATATTGATATGCTGACTTACCCGTTGCTTGTCATTTCTTGCGACTAAAAACGAGAGTACACGCAGCCGCACCAACATCAGCACCAACATAAGCAACTCCACCACCATCAGTGTCAACACCGCCTCCGCAAACACCTCTGTCAAAACTTTCTTATCTTCATCTGTCTTGTGGTCATTGGCGGGAGCTGTGGCGGTCTGAGGTGGGAAGGTTGCTGCAGAGGGAGACATGAGGCTGAGAGCAGAGGAAACGATGTGAGAAGTGAACATGATATTGTGAGAAAGTATAAGACTTGGGAGGTAAATGCAACGATGTGGAACCAAAAAATTATATACATATATTCAAAACTATTTTTTTTTACCCGTTGCGTGTGGATTTTGAGGGTAACCATTGGAAGAGGCATAGATAAGCCACTCTGAGGAGAGAAATCACCCGAATCATTCTGGAGTTACACACAGTAGCTGATGAATGTTGACTCCTAAGAGAAATCCACAGATGAATGTCAAGATGGTGTACAGGCACAGATAGGTTGGGTTTTCATACCAGGAAGCTGATAATACCATTCTGATTTCAAGGTTATTAGGCGTATAATTTGCAGATCTAGTTCTATGGCTTGTATACAATCTGTCCTTGGCATGGACAGTCCTCTGCTTGCTGGGTCCGTTGTGGCTACCTCACCAGGCAACTTCAGAAAGAAAATACCTAGGTCGGGATTCTACAAGAGCCCCTCACCGTCCCAACACTCCCCATGATACAGAACTTCTGGAGTTGGAGCACGATTTCTACTGATGATGGTAAATAACCCGGGCTGTGGGTGAGGGCTGACCAGGATGCACCTTCTCAAAGCCCATCATTTCATCATCCTGATGCCCACTCATTCCTGCTGACATGCCGAGTTTGCATTATAGTCACGTGATGACCTACATAGGCATGTGTGAGGGCAATGATGCTAGGAAAGTACAAATGCCAGGTATGAAACAGTCATACCCCACCAGTGTAGGGGCAGGGAATGAGAAGACCTGAGGAGGCAAGAGGGTCATCATTGTTATGTTTGGAGGGACGTTGTTCGTTTATGGTAAAGGATCAGGTCAATCCTGCACTGGTTCTGTACTAGTGTGGGATGTGGTGGCAACTCTCCTTGGTGCTGAGGAAGTGGCTGACCAATAGGGAATTCATAATTACACAAACAGCTGAAGTATGATGTAGGCAGGGCTGGGGTATACTAACGGTTGAATGCAGCTGTAGTCAGATGGCAGGGCTGGGGTATACTAATGGTTGAATGCAGCTGTAGTCAGATGGCAGGGCTGGGGTATACTAATGGAACCTGTCTACATGCAATGTAATATGATGTAAATACTGATGACGTGTGTGTGTGTGTGTGTGTGTGTGTGTGTGTGTGTGTGTGTGTGTGTGTGTGTGTGTGTGTGTGTGTGTGTGTGTGTGTGTGTGTGTGTGTGTGTGTGTGTGTAGAAAAATACATATGCAGTATATAGATGAGAGAGAGAGAGAGAGAGAGAGAGAGAGAGAGAGAGAGAGAGAGAGAGAGATGAATAACCTGAAACTTGTAAAAACAAATGAAAGACTTGAAAAAAAAAAAAGACTAATAAAACAGGCACAGAAAAGCAGACAGCCTAATGAGGATATAAAGGAGCATTGTGGTGTGGATGTGGATGTGATAGGAAGCGTTATGAGGAACACACTGAGGTGGTTTGGCCATGTGGAGAGGATGGAGGGTGAAAGACTGACGAAGAGAGTGTATGTGAGTGAGGTGGAGGGGGGAAGAGGGAGGGGGAGGCCGAGGATGAGATGGAGGGATGGGGTGGAGAGGTATATGAGCGAGGGGGGTGTGAGTTGGGAGCAGGGCAGTGAAATGGCGGGGGACAGGGAGACTTGGAGGCGATTTGTTTGTGGCCACCCCAAACGGGATTGAGGCGTCTGGCAATAGACAGATAGATAGATAGAAGAGAATATTTAACTTTGACTATGAGAAAGCGACGAGGAAATACACAATGACTTGAGTGTTTAATGTGTCAACTGGAAGTGAAAAGGAAGAGAATTATTTCAGAGAAAGCAATTTCATGGGAATCATGAAAGCTATGATGGTGCCAAGTGAAGTGGTGAATGCTGCATCAGGAAAATGATCTAAAATTAAAAAGAATAATGTGAGGTGACTGATTTTGTCAATGAGAGGAGGAAGTATCAATAGAATGAAAGAGAGACCGGATGGAGAAGATTTGAGAACACCAAACTGATGTTGATCTTCTAGGTAACTGGATATAGAAAACGTAGGACAGTTGCCATTACATCACTAAAGTCACATTTTCTGACATTACATGAGGCAAAAATGTCAACGCTCAGCTGGAACGGCAGCATATTATACCAACGGACACTAAGTGAACTCAAGCAGCGTGTGAAGCAAGAGTGAAGTTATTGGTTTGCACGGCAGAAATTTTTATCTTTTTTTGACTTAACTTTCTCACCAATCAAAAGTAGCGATTCATTCATGGATCAAACTTTCCCATTATTCTACAGAATGAGGAGATCGTGTCAAATAATACTGCATGTGAAAGAAGATAAACCGGAATGACGGTTACACAAAACAGCCTACACAGGTGAATTCTAGATGTTTTAATTGCCGAAAACATGTTCGTTTCTTGGCAACGCTCTTTATCTTCCATGTACAATTATTTTTATTTATTATTATCAGTTTTCTGTATCATCACTGAAATGCTTTCATTGTGTTGATATAACATGTGTCAGTGTTAAATGACTGCAAAACAAAGATATTATAGATACTGTTGTGCCGACCTACTGTATCTGTAGAGTAGTACACAACTGAAAAATAACTATTCGGTCAAATTCGTCTGCAAGTCTTCGGCGGCCATGATTTCATGTATAACTGCTTTCTGCCGAGAAAATGATGTATATAACAAAGTACAAAACAGCCACAGAATGAAGGGTCTGTCTAGAAGGGACGCTGAAAGGAAGATAATGCACGAGAGCAAACCAGCAACAGTCGGGTCGTTTCGTTGGTCAAGCTAAGGCCACTGAGGGAACAACACTGACATCACAAAATCACACTGCCCTTAAACTGCAGTACGATAAAAACCTTGGGAATCATTACTACACTGTGCTTAAATATTTATACCACCTTCCAACCCTTACTCAAAGAAAATGATGCGTGTTTAAAAAAAAAAAAAAGGTATACCGAAACTGCCAAGAGGTCCATGTTAGCACATATTATTGGTTTATGTACATTAGCGCATACTATTACATAATTCTTTGACCTGAACTGGGCATTACTTGTACTGTCAGGCCTGAAAATTAAACTATAGGTTGTTGACACTAAAAAGTTCCCAGCTTGTTTGTCTGGCAGTGCAGCTGGCGCGTTTGTTGCACTACGAAGACACCTCCTCGAAATCTGCTGAGTTATGCCGAGATCGATTTGGTCCGACGGACGGTATAAAATGCGATTTAGACCGCTGAAAAAATATCATAAACAGAGAGAGAGAGAGAGAGAGAGATTTGCCCACATTATAAGCGTGCTGTTGACTGAGGGTGTGTTGTGTAAATGGTAATGCGTTGTGAGTGTAGTGTACGAGTAAGTAGTGCTGGCTGTGTTGCAGTCCAGTGACGTATCTTATGTTGCGTAGTGTCGTGTCGTGTCGTGTAATATATCTCTCTGTCTATTGCCAGACTCCTTAATTCTGTAAGGGGTGCCCACAAACAAATCGTCCCCATGTCACCCTATCCCCCTCCATTTAGCTGCCCTCCCCCCAGCGTAGTGTCGTGTCATGTGACATTTATACGTTTTAATCACGTAAGGGCTGGCCACAAAGAAATCTCCTCCATGCCGCCCCGTCCATTTAGCTGCCCTCCTCCCAGCTCACATGTCATGCTGTGCTATATTCTAAATGACACAGACTTCTTAGCATGTTCCTTAGCGATCTGTTTTGCATATTACTCCTTAATACTCTCCTGCATGGTATTTGCTTTATTTCGATACATTTTGCATAAACAACATACAAGAAGACACTGAGATGCAGTATGTAGAATAAATAACTTAGGAAGATGTTGTGGCGTATATTACACACAAAGTATTGTACCTCACATTTCACTTACATACTGGTTTCCTTCCCTCGTGGATTTTCCGCATTTCACCTACAAACGTGGTTTCTTTCCCTCGTGGCTTTTCCCCACCTTGTTCTCGGAATTAGCATGGCTACTCGTGCCGCTACCAATAGTATTCAATTTCTCATCCCTCCTCATCTGTACTAATGTCGTCACGAAAAATATTCGATTTCTCATCCCTCCTCATCTGTACTAGTGTCGTCTCCAATAATATTCAATTTCTCATCCTTCTTCATCTGTACCAGTGCCGCTTCCAGTAATATGCAATTTCTCTTCCCTCCTCACCTGTAGTGGTGCCTAAACCAATCAAATTTGCCTATTCAGGGGACCTGGGCCTACCAGTGCTCCACCTACCTCATTAAGGGGCTTAAAACCGAGCAGGGGACCTCGCTTGCTCTTCTTTCCACTCAGAACTTCGCCCGGCTACTACCTGCCTTGATCTCCGTCTCTCCTGGTGAAATCTGGCCACGTGGTACAACTTCACATATACGATACACATAAACACAACAGCCCAGCACTCCTGCTTCTCACTAAATTCATTACTCATATTCTTAGTCTGTAACTATTCATTCATGGAATTGATCTACACATGCTGTAATGTAATGGTCTTGTACTAATTTGAAATCATGCAATAACTCTGTACTGTTCCAAGTCAATAATCACTGCCCTGTCTATTTCCTCCCAACACATTGGCGTTTATTTATCCTAACCATTTGCCTTCGTGTAGCCCCTAGTAAAATATATATCCCCGTAACCAAAAACGACACACTGGTGACCCCAACCCTATAACTCCACAGTGTGATAAGAATTCTCCAAAGTCACTTAAGTAGGTTGGATAGCATAAAGAAGGCAAGAGTGACTCACGTTTGGGGCCGTCACTCGTACATTTCACCCACACCATCGTCACATCACTCCAAACCGTCACTTCCCTGAGTTTTACATCCTTGTACCTTGTATGGCTAAGTGGCAACCCTCCACCCAGCACTTTTGTTGTCTGATTGGCCTGTGTATAAAAAAAAAAAATACTACCTTAAAGTATATAAAAGTACGCTTATTTCATTTTAAGAAACTGAGAAATCAGAAGCATTGTATACTGAATTTTTAGTGTAACAAAAAAAGAATAAAAATAAAATTTCGTGGAGCAGTTTCCTGTTTGCCTAATGGCATAAATAATAACTGATTTAACATTACGGTAATTATTTTAACTGGCAAAGCATTATATATTCAGTGCATGCAGCAAGGGACCTCCTGATCCCTTACTTCTGTGAACCTGAAGTCAACTTTTAAGGTCTCATTTATCCCAGAGTCGATGTCGTAAGCCAAGGTAGGGCGAAAGTGGCTATAACTGAGTGGAGGATTTGGTGTTTGCAGTGCTAATTTTAACTCCATGATGGCCGTGGTGGTCTGGGGCCAGAACCAAAGAACAAGAAGGCCGCTGGGTGAGGCCGGGAACACCAGCTCTTGGTTGGCCTCCGTCCTTATGACTGGACCACACTTACTGTCAGTGGGGGTCGGGCTGGGTGTGGTTGTAGTGGGCGGTGAAGGTGGTGCTGTGGGTGTAGGTGTACGGGAATCATATTTACGATACTCAGCCTCACTTCATCTACTAATGATTCACTCAGTACTACACTTCTCTAATACCACACCTCATTCACAGTACTACACTTCTCATATACCGCACCTCACTCACAGTACTACACTTCTGATACCACACATCATTCACAGTACTACACTTCTGATACCACATTCATAGAACCACACTTCTGATACCACACCTCACTCACAGTACTACACTTCTCTTACACCACACCTCACTCACACTACTAAACTTCTGATAACACGCCTCATTCACAGTACGACTCTTATGATACCTCACCTCATTCATAGTACTACACTTCTGATACCACACCTCATTCACAGTACCACACCTCACTACACACCTCATTCACAGTACCACACCTACTACATACCTTATTCACAGTACCACACCTCACTACACACCTCATTCACAGTACCATACCTCTTCACACCTCATTCACAGTACCACACCTCACTACACACCACATTCACAGTACTGCACCTCACTACACACCTCATTCACAATACCACACCTCTACACACTCATTCACAGTACCACACCTCACTACACACCACATTCACAGTACTACACCTCACTACCTACCTCATTCACATTCACAATACCACACCTCACTACAAACCTCATTCACAGTACCACACCTCACTGCACACCTCATTCACAGTACCACACCTCACTGCACACTTCTTTCACGGTACCACACCTCACTACACACCTCATTCACAGTACCGCACCTCACTACACACCTCATTCACAGTACCACACCTCACTACACACCTCATTCACAGTACCACACCTCTAAACACCTCATTCACAGTACCACACCTCACTACACACCTCATTCACAGTACTACACCTCACTACACACCTCATTCACAGTACTACACCTCACTGCATACATCATTCAAAGTACACCACACCACTACACACCTCATTCACAGTACCACACATCACTACACACCTCATTCACAGTACCACACATCACTACACACCTCATTCACAGTACCACACATCACTACACACCTCATTCACAGTACCACACATCATTACACACCTCATTCACAATACCACACATCACTACACACCTCATTCACAGTACCACACATCACTACACACCTCATTCACAGTACCACACATCATTACACACCTCATTCACAGTACCACACCTCACTACACACCTCATTCACAGTACCACACATCACTACACACCTCATTCACAGTACCACACATCATTACACACCTCATTCACAGTACTACACCTCACTACACACCTCATTCACAGTACCACACATCACTACACACCTCATTCACAGTACCACACATCATTACACACCTCATTCACAGTACCACACATCATTACACACCTCATTCACAGTTCCACACATCACTACACACCTCATTCACAGTACCACACATCACTACACACCTCATTCACAGTACTACACCTCACTACACACCTCATTCACAGTTCCACACATCACTACACACCTCATTCACAGTTCCACACATCACTACACACCTCATTCACAGTACCACACATCACTACACACCTCATTCACAGTACTACACCTCACTACACACCTCATTCACAGTTCCACACATCACTACACACCTCATTCACAGTTCCACACATCACTACACACCTCATTCACCTCCAAGACTAACTATCTTTCCTCCACCTGCGCAGCGTCGGGGTTTGTGTCTCAGACTATCATATGGCGGTCAGGCAAGGGAGGTTGGGGAAGGGGGCGAGGGGAAAGGGGGAAAGGGCGACTGTGGATAGGAAAGGGGACGAGGGGGAAGGGGGCGAGGGGGCAAGGAGACATGGTGAAGGGGTAAGGAGGCATGGTGAAGGGGCAAGGAGGCATGGTGAAGGGGCAAGGAGGCATGGTGAAGGGGCAAGGAGGCATGGTGAAGGGGCAAGGAGGCATAGTGGAGGGGCAAGGAGGCATAGTGGAGGGGCAAGGAGGCATAGTGGAGGGGCAAGGAGACATGGTGAAGGGCAAGGAGGCATGGGGAAGGGCAAGGAGGCATGGGGAAGGGGCAAGGAGGCATGATGAAAGGAAGGGCAAGGAGACATGGTGAAAGGGCAAGGAGGCATGGTGAAGGGGTAATGAGGCATGGTGAAGGGGCAAGGAGGCATGGTGAAGGGGCAAGGAGGCATGGTGAAGGGCAAGGAGGCATGGTGAAGGGGCAAGGAGGCATGGTGAAGGGGCAAGGAGGCATGGTGAAGGGCAAGGAGGCATGGTGAAGGGGCAAGGAGGCATGGTGAAGGGGCAAGGGGACATGGTGAAGGGCAAGGAGGCATGGTGAAGGGGCAAGGAGGCATGGGGAAGGGGCAAGGAGGCATGGTGAAGGGCAAGGAGGCATGGTGAAGGGCAAGGAGGCATGGTGAAGGGCAAGGAGGCATGGTGAAGGGGCAAGGAGGCATGGTGAAGGGCAAGGAGGCATGGTGAAGGGCAAGGAGGCATGGGGAAGGGCAAGGAGGCATGGTGAAGGGCAAGGAGGCATGGTGAAGGGCAAGGAGGCATGGGGAAGGGCAAGGAGGCATGGGGAAGGGCAAGGAGGCATGGGGAAGGGGCAAGGAGGCATGGGGAAGGGCAAGGAGGCATGGGGAAGGGCAAGGAGGCATGGTGAAGGGGGTAAGGTGGATGGGGAAGAGGGTAAGGGTAGATGAGGAATCGGGTGAGGAATGATGGGGAAGTGTAAGATGTAAGCCGATAGATATGTCATTAGGAATTCTGTTTATTTGATACTCCCACGACGCCTGGCTACGCTATTGGAAGAGGGTCACGCTACACTTTTGGGGAGTCTGATGGTTCTCCGTCTCTCCTAATTTCGTTGGGAGAGAAGTAAGTGAGCATCAGTTTACCATCACGTTACGCTAGGTTAAAGAATTTTCGGATTTGTCCTCATAAAACAGTCTTCTCAGTGTTCTCTTCCTTAGTCTGCATATTTGCATAGGAAACTATCTGCGTTTCAGCACACTGAAGCAAGTGGCTGGATTATCGCAACACAGCAGCAAACACCCGCGCCCTTACTCTGCATATTACAGCAGGCGAGGGAAGATGGGGAAGGGGTGAGGTGGGATGTGGAAAGGGTAATGTGGGAGGGGGAACGGGTAAGGTGGGAGGGGGAACGGGTAAGGTGGGAAGGGAAATGGGTAAGGTGGGATGAGGAGAAGGTATGATGAGATGAGGAAGGGGTGAGTGCGGATAAGAAAGGGGATGAGTGGGGAGGTGGGGAAGGGGACAAGGAAGAGTAGGGGGGAGCAAAGGAGGATGGGGAGGGGGAAAGGCAGGATGGGAAAGGAGGAGAGGATCAAGAAAGGACAAAGAGGAGTGGAGAAGGGGCAAGTTGGGATGTTGACGGGGTAAGGGGGGATGTGGACGGGGCAATGGGAGATGGGGACGGGGCAAGAGGGGATGGGGACTGGGCAAAGGGGGATGGGGACGGGGGAAGGGGCAAGTTGGGATGTTGACGGGGCAAGGGGGGATGGGAATGGGGCAAGGGAGAATGGGGAAGGGGCAAGTTGGGATGTTGACGGGGCAAGGGGGGATGGGAATGGGGCAAGGGAGAATGGGGACAGGGCAAAGGGGGATGGGAATGGGGCAAGGGGGATGGGAATGGGGCAAGGGGGAATGGGAACAGGGCAAGAGGGGATGGGGACAGGGCAAGGGGGATGGGAATGGGGTTAAGCTGTGCATGGAAATTAAGTGAACTGAGAATCGAGGAGGAAGAATGAGATATGATCATATGATACATAAGGAGAAATCAAAGAGACAAATCTATCCCCGTCGTCAGTATTAATCACGAAACAGTGACTTCTTCTCGTTCAGCTGCATTCCATATTCATTAAAGTACACAACTAGAATATCAAATTTTCTCTGACACGTTGCTGTAGAGGTGGCAAGAATGACGGTGTTGTCAATTAACAGTGAGCAGTGTAAGTTGCCTAAAAATCCATCAGCCTGAATAGTTTCTTTTAACATCTTCACCATCTTGTCTAATTATATTACAGACAACAAACACCTGATCAGGGCACCCTGTTGCACCCCTGTAGCGACAGAAATTTCTTGCTGACTTCAGAACATTCTGTGTACACTTATACACAGATTTAATAGCAGAAAGCATGTTTCTACCACATCCCAACGATCTTAATTGACTTATTAGCTTTTCCCAGGGTAGCCTGTCATATGCTTTAATGTAATCCACAAACAGAACATACGATTTCTTTCTTGAACACATAGCAAAGGCAATTAACAATCTTACAGACATAACCTATTCTGTACATTTTCTTCCCTGTTTCGCTATCCCAGGGAGAGAAATTAGGTGAAGATGGGAGAAACACCAGCATTAATGCATTTCAGTTTCAAGCCAAATTTTCCTTAATTTTGTCTGTCTTGTAGCGTATAGGCCCAACTACATCACATGCACAACATTCTCATAAAGCTATATCTTCCCTGTCATAATTGATTTAGAATAATTAGGTTTAGTTAGGTAGGTTTTGTTAATTAGCTTTAGTGAGTTCAGTTGGTATAACACATGAGGAAATCTGAGGGGATAAATTTATAGTTTTGGGCAACAAACCATAATATAACCTACCAATATGCTAAACTGGCCTAACCTATCATAACCTCGGCTATCTAAATCTAACCTACTGTATTCAAGCGTAATTGTGGGGAAACCCTTCGTGGATGAATTTTCCTCTGCTGCATGTTACTGTAGTGGGCCTTTGCACCTCCAGGTTAGGTGCCATACCCTTAACACAATGAGGATTTGGTTTAATGCTCCAGGGATATTGTGTTGGAAAGGTGACTGACCATACTATAAAAAAAAAAAAAAAAAAAAAACGCCTGGGCTAGCCAAATCAAAGTTAGACTGCCATAATCTTCATTCCTAACCACATACTTCACAGTACTTACTTAGGATCTCCAGCAACAAGAAACAGTAGGTTATAGCCTAAAATGTTACAGGAAATCTGTGAAAATAGTCATTCTGTGAAATCACTAGTCAATCTGTGAAATGGATTTTTAAACCTGGATGATTTTGGTTAGATTTCTGTTGAAGTCAGGACAGGCTAGGTTGGATTAGATTAGATTAATTTAGATTATGAATTCTGCAACTTACCATAACGTAGTCATAACTTTTATTAAACAAACCCATACTAACCAAACCTAACATTCCTCTAACATTAACTGACCTAACCTAACCCTTCTTAAATATTGTAACTTAACCTCACCTAACTACAACCTTCATTTACACTAATATAACTGAGATCAACCCAACTTAAATAAAAGCCATTTCGAAAACTGACTAGGGTTTTCATAAAATTACATTTTCCACACATTCCCTGGAATATAAAATTTACCTGCAAATAGGTAACCTGACTTACTCAGATCAGTGACTATTAGGGTGAAAACTGAATATATCCAAATACTATTAACTGAAGTACTGCAATGCCTCTAGCTGAAGCTTGTGGGTTAGGCTTACGCTAGGGTGATTGATTCATAAAAAATCACACTGAATTGTTAATATATTGCAGAATGTAAATACCCATATGCATTGAACAAACAACTGTAACATTAAACGAACGTTGGTGCAGCATGAAGTCTGGCTAAATGTATTGAAGAAACAGCATTAAACAGTATGTGCCTCTGCCGCCAAGTTGACTACATCCACATACCACAGATATTCCCCAGTTACTTCATTATTACTAGAAATATGCTATCTTGCTACCCAGTAACTACTTTTGATGCAAACCATTCCACTCCAGTTAAGGTAATGAGGCAGCAATTCATTTAAATACGAGTGAGGAGCATCACACACATCATCCACAACTTGTTGTCCAGCAAAGGCGCCTTTTGATCGCTAGGGATCCCCCGACCACAATATGGCCACGCCCAGCCGAGCTTTTGAGTATGCGCCTTTCACGACAATGTGATGTGTAAAGGCGCCTTTGGCACAAAAGGTGCAGTTAAATGTTTTGAGTATCCGGTCCCAGGTCCAATGTGTGTGGTGCACCCACCCGAGCGTTAATGTCTCCCATAACCACAACCCGTTGTCTATCTACTATTCTGGCACAGCTTCCCAAACTGGAAACATTAAAGTAGCAATAGTTGTAGTAGCAGCAGTAGTAGTAGTAACAGTATAATAGTAGTAGCAGTAACAGTAGTAATAGTAGTAGTAGTAGTAGTGATGGTGGGGGTGGTAGTAGTAGTAGTAGCAATAATAATAATAATAATACTAATAATACTAATAATCATAATAATAATAATGATAATAATAATGATAATAATAATAATAATAATAATAATAATAATAATAATAATAATAATAATGATAATAATAATTAATAATCATCATCATCATCATCATCATCATCATCATCATAATATAAATAAGAATAATGATAAAATAATAACAATAATAATGATACTACTACTACTACTACTACTACTACCACTACTACTACTACTAATTATTATTATTATTATTATTATTATTGTAGTTGTTGTTGTTGTTGCAGCCCCAGGTTCATGTGCAATATGAACCCAGTGAACTGTAGACTAAAGCTGTTCTGAAGTCCACCATGGTCCTTTTGGGGACAGGGAGGGAGCTCAGGGACGTTTTTTCAACTGGGCAGTGGTGCTGCCCGGTGCAGGCGTGAAGGCGTCCCTCTCCAGCACCTTCCCTCTGCTAATAAAGACATTAACCAAAGATTCAGCTAACCTCTCAGTTCCCTAAATGGCTCCAAGGCTAAATCAAATCTTCTGTTGGCATTAGAGTATAGTGTAAAGAAACGGGTTACCGTTTGGCCCATTTCATTAGTCATGTGTCTGTAAGAGGTGTAGTGACCCGAGGCTGACATACCGCATTATACAACATTTGCTGTCTTGCCTGTTGTGATGTGTCGTGTAGTGTGGTGTGTGGTGTGGTGTGGTGTGGTGTGGCGTAGAGCTGGGCGATACGAGTACTCTCCGTTCGATACGATACCAAGTAATTTTCATTTCTGTATCGGTGGTATAGAGTACCGATACTGCGTTGTGTGTTTCCAGTATCGTTTATTAGGAGTGTTTTACACAAATACAGTATAAAGATAATAAAATATCAAGATTGTTCATAGCTTTAATTTTACACAATTATTCCAGGTACAGTATAAATGAAATTAATTCTATTATTTATTTCTGAATTTACGGTTAAAGAAAGTTATTAAAGATAAAACCAACAGTTATGTACTGAGTGATCTATACCTACCTTTACCAGTAGTACAAATATATTGCTTTAGATAATAATTGACTACAGACTCTGAGTACTTAAGTGAACCTAGTTCCCACGGGTACTAAATTACTGATCACATCATCTCATCACGTCTGATCATCTAGTGGCAACTGGCAACCCCAAAATTAACAGATTGCAGCAGATTATTGTGTCATATATTATAACATTATAAATTACTCCTTCAAAATAATAGCAGCTCATTGTGAGTATGTGTAAACAATTTATGTGCTATATTAAGTTAATGGTCAACTGGTACGGTAATACGGTACTGTAACAGAAGACACAAATCCCACTCCCTTTAAAATGACCGCCACACACACACACACACACACACACACACACACACACACACACACACACACACACACACTGAAGTCATAGAGGAATTGCCACTTACCAAGTTGCCAGACGCTCAAGGGTTACATTTGATTGATTGATAAGATTTATTGTTGTGAAAGGTACAGAGTACTGATACAATAAAAGGTGGTGGGTCTTGGCATTACTTTACATGATTTTTAATAATTTCACGATTATTTGACCTATGTTTCTTAAATACTCGATACCAAGCAATCAGTATCGATGCTTTCAAGTACAGGGGTGGTATCGGGAGTATCGATATTTTTGTATCAATACGCCCAGCTCTAGTGCGCTGTGTGGTGTGATGTGTGGTGTGGTGAGGCGTGTGATCTGCTGCGATGTGGTGTGGTGTGGTGTGGTGTGGTGTGGTGTGATATAGGGCGGTGTGGTGTGGTGTGGTTTGGTATAGGGCGGTGTGGTGTGGTGTGGTGTGGTGTGTGGTGCGGTGGGGTGTGGTATAGGGTGGTGTGGTGTGGTGTGGTGTGGCGGACTATTCTCTGTTGTGTTATACTACTGAACTAAGTCAAATACATAATTATAATCAATTGTCTGTCATAAATAAAAGATTTGTTTTGCCATGAAGGACAAAGCCATGGAAGTACAGGCACATGTACGTCTTTGGTTCCTCCTGCAGCAGAAACACATCTTGACAATTGGTGCCAGGCACATCAAACCTCGCCCGACGGAGGTTATTATATTGCTGTTAAATACTGACTCGTTTCTGCCATATAGTGTCAGTACACAGTTAACCCATTTGCGTCCAGCGTTCTCAGTATAGGACGGAACTTACATTTTCAAAAGTTAAGAAAGGAGGAAACCCCGGGGTAGGGACCTATGAGCTTCGCGACTGTGAGCCGATAGGCGCAGTGGCGAATCCAGGATTTTTGCCAGGGCTGGCAAACACTTGAAATATTTCCCCAAAATATCTGTCACCACAAATTTTCCTAGATTTGATGCTTTATGTCATCAGAAATAAATTTGCATAAATTCTGTCGCATTTGTTCCAGTGTCTTAAAGAAAAACTATCTTTTTCCCACATACTCACAGCTTTCTTGGAGTAACTTCAAGTAAATAGCTAATAATCCTCTCAGAGGAGAGGTATGTAAAACACTCAGTTCATAATGTTACCAGAAGTCTACTCTTTCATTAGAGAGAAAAAGGAAACACCAGCATTAAATTAGAAGGCACAGGAGTTTCCATAGCAAAGACATCTTGTCACTATGGTGGTACCATTCTTAAGTGGCGGTTTGGGTGGGGCACGAACCTCTGTGCAATGTTGCCACGTTTTCCATACCCGCAATGCCTCTCTCTCTCTCTCTCTCTCTCTCTCTCTCTCTCTCCTGGGGGGAGATGTGTGTCACCCTTGGGAATTTTGTTTCTGAGTGACGAACTTGTGCTTTCATTTTTCTTTTGTTTTTATTATATCTAATTATATTTAAAAATATTATTGTTTTACATATGACGCCAGATGACCTCACTATTGTGGCGCCATGATTTGTTTTCGTTCAATCACTCTCTCCCTCCTTCGTTCCCACTCTTCCTCCATCTCTCACTCAGCTGCACTCAACATTGCCCCTGGTCTACCTTCCCCCCCCCTCTCTCTCTCTCTCTCTCTCGTCTGTGGTATTTTAGGATACATTTTGGTTATTTTCTTTTATGTTATAATGTACATATTGTAAATTTGACTTTATTTCCAGACCACGCAGGAGGTAAAAGTCTTAGAGCGTCTTTTTTTAAGAGGTGTCCCCAGACAGGCCTAGGATAGAGGAAGCTCTTGCCAGGTGGTACTGTGTGTGTGTGTGTGTGTGTGTGTTGCCGCTCACGAGGGTTTAATGTATTAATTTTTTCTTTACTAAGAAATTGACATATTTTTACTTATTCTTGCACAGTATCTTATGATCATAATTGTGACATTATTACCAACCCCAGAAATACGGTAACAGCCAATAAAAGTGACTACTTTTTTTTAAGCAACACTGTAAAATATTTATGCCACGTTTCTGTATTGCCGTATAAATATTTTACGCATAATAGGTTTACTGTTCTTTCATATATTATAATACACACGTTACCACTATATTCTTATGTGTTTATCTTATTGTGATGCCTATTACATATATCAGAGCCGTTCACATAGAGGATATGGAACACGTGGCAACATTGTACAGAGGTTCGTGCCCCACCCAAACGGCCACTTAAGAATGGTACCACCATAGTATCATTGGTCATCATGGTCACTCTCGTAGATGGTATTATTATCGATACATGCATGCTGACTTACGTCCGTTCTACCTCAAAACATTTTTTTTTCTCGGTACCACAAATTTCTCGTGCAATTTTAATACTGAAAAAAGCAATGTCAACATTAGACTCTTAGTGCAACATTTACCTGTTGTCTTTACCTCTCTGTACTTATAAGGAAGTACAGCCATTTTGCGTAATAACCTACGAAATTATGATGAAATATACCAGACATTGGCACAGCACCTACCGTACGAGAGGCAATGGCGTCAACACTATCTGTTTATATTCGGAAATAAACCCTGTAATTTCATTGGCTGCTTTAAGAAAAATGGCGGCATGGATAGGCCAGTGAAAACTCGAAATCTGGCGTAAGTGTCTCGAACACACACACTTTCCCACATTCGTATAGCTTTTTTCGTCTCTCTCTCTTTCTCTCTCTCTCTCTCTCTCTCTCTCTCTCTCTCTCTTTCCACTTAGCACATGCATAAATTAAAATTCGCTGTTGCAGCCATCCCCAGTCTGGTATTCTGTTTTGTACTACTGCTGTGGTGGTAGGTAAAGCAAATTCTGTTTTCCACTACTTATTCTTTTAGTTTGATTCTCACTGGCTCAGGCATCAGGGGTGGTGCATACGTCAAGACTGACCTAAGTAAATACATCTGGTGGGATTAACCTCTCTTAATCCTTGACTCAGGTGACCACTCGACCTGCCCCGCTCAGCAGGGAATGATTTTCATATCACCTGAACATATTGTACTGCATAGAAAGGATTTTTCCATTAGGGAAAAACAAAAAGAAAACGGCGTAAAGCTATTCATTCTGAAAATTCTTACCCAGAAAAGTGGGGGGGACAAAAGATACTCTGTCCCCCAGGCCCCAAAAAGTGTGTGTGTGTAGGGGGGGGGGACATGTACCCCTGTCCCCCACTCACACAAGGTCCCTGGCACACATACTTATATCTGCTTACCATCTAAAATGTAGGCTGAGGTGATCATAATGGCTTCATGCAGTCTTCAAAAATGCTGCTTGTCAGCTGTTTGTGACAATAATTGTGCAGTGTTTGTCTGCAACTGGATACAGGGTGAGAGGATATGGCTGCAGGGTGAGAGGATGTGGCTGAGGGGACAGGAAGGCCATTTTTACACCTCATCAGGATTCACGTGCAAAACATCATTAGAGCTCTAATATTAACCACATAATCTAAGGTGATGGGGGAAATTGTTAAGTTGTAACTGGTCATTTTTTCTCAAGGGTTTTATTATATTTTGTCTAGCCTTGAATTTCAAAGGAATGTATTACTCTTATGAATTAAAAGTCAAGAGTGAGAGCAGTGGAAATGAGTTATTTAAGAGGAGCCTGTGGAGTCACATGGAGAGACAGGCTGACAAATGAGGATATAAAGGAGCGTTGTGGTGTGGATGTGGATGTCATAGGAAGCGTCAGGAGATATACACTGAGGCGGTATGGCCATATGGAGAGGATGGAGGGTGAAAGACTGACGAAGAGAGTGTATGTGAGTGAGGTGGAGGGGGGGGAGAGGGAGGGGGAGGCCGAGGATGAGATGGAGGGATGGGGAGGAGAGATATATGAGAGAGGGGTGTGTGAGTTGGGAGCAGGGCAGTGAAATGGCTGGGGACAGGGAGACGTGGAGGCGATTTGTTTGTGGCCACCCCGAACGGGACTGAGGCGTCTGGCAATAGATAGATATATAGATAGTATTACTTCCACATAAATATTTTTGGAAATACATAATATTGTTTAATATACAAGTGGAAAAATAAGGAAAACTGTATTGTCATACAAGAACTATGCCAAAAATCCCTTTCAGCATTTCCCCCAAATTTTCCCAGGGGGGACAAAGTGCCCCCCTGCCCCCTCAGTGGGTACGTGTATGGATAGGCTGAGGGGGGAATGCTTAGTACCCTTCCAGCAAAATCCCTCACACAGGAACCCTGGGAGTTAGTGGATTAAAGTCTAAGGTAATGGCGCAAATGTTTTCAAGTTACACCTTCTGAAAATCCGTGATTTTGCATTTGACCTTTCAGTGTCACTCAAATCAAAGGTCATGCTGCCAAATGAAAGTCCATATGATACTTCCAATATCTTAATAATAATAAATATCTATCTTCAACAAGTTTCGAGTTAAAGTCCCTGTATATCCGTGACCTTGATTTTGACCTTTCAAGGTCACTTACGGTCAAAGGTCAAAGTACCAATTAAAAATCCATGTGGAATTTCCTATATGCTGATAGTAGTAAATATCTCTTTATCTTACAACCAGTTTCGAGTTATAGCCCTCTGAATATCCGTGACCTTCAGTTTGACTTTTCAAGGTCATTCAAGGTAAAAGGTCTTGGTGCAAAATGAAAGCTCATATTACGAGTTCCTGTATGCTCCTAATAGTAAATATCTCTCTCTTAAATCGTTTTCAAGTTATAGCCCTCCGAAAGTCTGTGACCATGATTTTAATCTTTCAGGGTCACATGTTTACCTCCAGTATTTAGTCACTTTCTTTGGGGACCAGTGCCCACATATCCTGAAAGTTTCATGTAATTTCATTCAACCGTTTTTCCGTTATGTTCCTAACAAACAGAAACACAAACAATCAAACTCGACCAGTAACAATATCTCGTCGGACTCTGTCCAGGCGAGGGACAGTAATTACAGCATCGTTATAATCCTATGTTTGTTAGTGAGGCCTGGCTGTAGTGATGGCGTAATTTACCATGTTTATCGTCCGTCATGTGGAGACAGTGGAGAATGACAAACTGATTAGAGTCGCGGAGCATGACTCTGAAGTTGTCATTATCGTACCCTGGCAATCTACCATTCACAAGTGAGTCCGATTTCGTATCACATTATACACGAATCATATTATTATGCACGAATGTATTATACACGAATATTATTATAAACAAACATATTATACACGAATCACATGCATCTCATATTATACACGAAATCAGAAGCACTTTTGAATGGTAGGTTGCCAGGGCACGATAATAACAACGTCATAGGGAGAAAGGAGCAGGGGACGATCAAGGATGAGATGGAGGGATGGAGTGGAGCGATATATAAGAGTGGGGATTGTGAGTTGGAGGGAGGGCTGCTGTGTGATAGAAGACAGGAGGGCAATTTGTTTGCGGCCACCACTTGTTAGATGGAGGCATCAGTCAATAGATAGGAAAATAAATCGTGTGTGAATCTCTGCTTCTTTCTTTTCTTTTCGCAATACCTATTTCCTTGCAGACACGTTGATTTTATGTACGAGTTGACACACCAGATGGGCAGCGGATCCACGTAACCTTAGAGTCACTCGTACATCCGACTTATAACAGTTTGGCTTCCCCGAACACTGTACCCCTTTGTATGGGATGTGGGATGCCCTGTCCTGTCACCTTCCATGTGTTAGAGTCCTGTGAAGCAAAGAAGGGATGTGTGCAGTTCGAGGTGTTACTTGACTAAATACACAGAAAGTTCCAAGTCATGGAATATAATTATTGTGTATGGAAAATAATATGAACCACAGTATGAAATATTTGCATCTGTTTTTTTGTTACTACTGCTTACTTATAAAATAACTACATCATCTTCAGAGCCAGTAGTAAACTATCAAGTATCAATGAACCGAACTCCGTATAATGAACATGTCTTCCAAATTTTTACAGGTACAAAACTGAATAACTCGGCAACTGGACATTTATTTAATAGCACCCCTAACTGGGTTTATTTTACCTTATGTAGCTATTACCCAAAGAAAGAATTAGTAGGGGGTTATGTTGGTGATGGTGTGGGTGATGATGATGAGAAGGAGGAGGAAGAAGAAGTTGATTAGAAGCAGTAAAAAACTGAGGTTGAATAAAATGATGATTAAACCTGAGATATTGTCCACATAAAATATAAGAAGAAATAGGATAGCCAAGCCTCACCTTTGCAAACGTGAAGTCCGTCCTTCTGGTCTCATGTGCTGTAGGTACAGAAATACCAAATGATACGGCGTGCTCTTCGTTAGTATAAATGTTCTGTAGCCTCAAGTAGAATGTTCTGTAGCCTCAAGTAGATTCTGATCCCAGCAGGCACCTCTGTACTGTAGTAGAGTGAGAGTTGGCCATCAGTGGGACCAGAGAACACTGTTTTGCTAATGCCTTTGGTGGTGAAGGTAGGTTCACACTGACCTGTGAGAGGAGAGTGGTGGTGGTGGTGATACGGTAGTCGTAAATGGTGGTGGTGGTGATGGCGGTGGTGGTGATGTGATGGTGATGCTGGTGTAGTTGTACAAGATGGTGGTTGTGGTGGTGATGGTGGTGATATGGTAGTTATAAAAGCTGTTGGTGGTGGCGGTGGGGGTAGAGTAGTCGTGGATGATGATAATGGTGGTAGTGATGGTGGTGGTAGTTGTGATGAGGTAGTTGTAAAAAATGGTGGTGGTTGTGGTGGTGGTAGAGTAGTCGTAAATGAGGTGGTGGTAGAGTAGTCGTAAATGATGGTCGTGTTGGTGGTGGTAGTGGTGATGCAATAGTCTTAGTAGTAGTAATAGTTGCATGCCCAGGCTTGTCCAAATGTGAACCCAGTGGACTGCATGGTGAAGGTGCCCTCTTTTGCATCACTATCTTCGTTTTCGGGGGATAGGGAAGTAGTTAAGGGAGGCAGGCAGTGGAGATGCACGGATATATCATTGCCACCACATGCAGGCACCCATCTGCACCATCACAATAGCCAGAAGTGATGGTAATGGTGATGGTGGTGGCAGTAGTGGTAATGTGGTAGTCGTAAATGATGGTAATTAATGGTGGTGGTGGTGTGGTGGTGAACAGTAGTCGTAATCGATGGTAATAGTGGTAGTGGTAGTGGTGGCAGTGATGACAGAGTACTCGTTAATAATGGTGTAACTGGTCGTGGTAGTGGTGATACAGTCGTCGTAACTGTTGGTACTGGTGGTGGTGGTGGTGGTGGTGGTCGTGGTAGTAATTGTGATACAGCAGTCGTAACTGTTGGTACTGGTGGTGGTGGTGGTGGTGGTGGTAGTGGTAGTAATGGCGATACAGCAGTCGTAACTGTTGGAGGTGGTGGTGGTGGTGGTGGTGGTGGTGGTGGTGGTAATGGCGATACAGTCGCCGTAACTGTTGGTACTGGTGGTGGTGGTGGTGGTGGTGGTAGTGGTAGTAATTGTGATACAGCAGTCGTAACTGTTGGTAGTGGTGGTGGTGATTGTGATGGTGGTGGTAGTGGTGGTAATGGCGATACATCAGTCGTAACTGTTGGTACTGTTGGTGGTGGTGGTGGTGGTGATTGTGATGGTGGTGGTAGTGGTGGTAATGGCGATACATCAGTCGTAAATGTTGGTACTGGTGGTGGTGGTGGTGATTGTGATGGTGGTGGTAGTCGTGGTAATGGCGATACAGCAGTCGTAACTGTTGGTACTGGTGGTGGTGGTGGTTGTGGTGGTTGTGGTAGTGGTGGTAATGACGATACATCAGTCGTAACTGTTGGTACTGGTGGTGGTGGTGGTGGTTGTGGTGGTTGTGGTAATGACGATACATCAGTCGTAACTGTTGGTACTGGTGGTGGTGGTGGTGGTTGTGGTAGTGGTGGTAATGACGATACATCAGTCGTAACTGTTGGTACTGGTGGTGGTGGTGGTTGTGGTGGTAGTGGTGTTAATGGCGATACATCAGTCGTAACTGTTGGTACTGGTGGTGGTGGTGGTGGTGGTGGTGGTGGTTGTGGTGGTGGTGGTAGTGGTGGTAATGGCGATACATCAGTCGTAACTGTTGGTACTGGTGGTGGTGGTGGTGGTTGTGGTGGTGGTGGTAGTGGTGGTAATGGCGATACAGCAGTCGTAACTGTTGGTACTGGTGGTGGTGGTGGTGATTCAGTGGTCGTAAATGTTAGCAATGGTGGCGGTGGTGGTAGTTGTGTTGGTAACAGTGACAGGGTTGGTGGTGGTAATGGAAATGATGGTCGTGGTGTTGGTAAAAGTGATGATAGTTATAATGGTGGTAGTCGTAGAAATATTTGGGGTGCTGGTAACAGTGTTGGTAGTGGTGAAGGTGACGGTGATGAACACAAAGTAAAAATGATAACGATAATGGTGGTGATATAGCTAAATGTGATGGAGCATGTATACATTTGTTCCTTTCTCCAAGCAACACAGTTTTTCACACTAGTTAGGCTGTTACATGAAGACACTAAAAAAGAAAAAAAAAAGAATGAAAAACCTACTCGTTAATGCCTTCAAAATGACTTCATCCATTATCAGGATTATTTAATTTACAATGAAGAATTTGTGCGTACGTGAGGGGACGAAGGTTGGTTGGGGTGAAAGTGAGATAAGAGTACAGGATCTCTCTCTCTCTCTCTCTCTCTCTCTCTCTCTCTCTCTCAGCAGCCACTGTCACCCACCCCCTAGTTCACCACGCCCTTTTCCTTAACTCCCTAGCTCCCTTGACGGTTTCATGGTGCGACGCAGGTCAGTTGGTCAGCTAACACCTTTTACTGTAGAGTGGTAGCTACTGAATACATGTAAGTCAAGCTCATTTAGGTGGAAAACGCAACATTTACTTCTAGTGTTGTTTACTGAAGCAGGCTACCAGATGTGCATGATGTTTTAATCTGTGGGCTTCCTGTGACTCTTTGTCCTCTGACCTCTAGCTTCTGTTGCTGCTGTGGCATTATTTCCACACCTCTAGCAGCGGCCCTGACCGTCTTTCTCTCAGTAACGATTTTTGGAAACGGGATCCCTCACTCTCGTTGACATTAGCGACTTTACTGAAGCCGCACAACACACCAGACCACTATCTCACACCACACCACACCACACCACCATTTGACACAACACAACGCCACACTACCATCTCAAACCACACTACACAACACCACCATCTCACACCACACCACACCACACCACCATCTCACACCACACCACATCATACCACCATCTCACACCACACCACATCACACCGCCATCTGACACAACACAACCACACACCATCATCTCACACCACACCACACCACCATCTCACAACACAACCACATACCACCATATCACACCACACCACATCACACCACAATCTCACACAATACCACACCACACCACCATCTCACACAACATCACCACACCACACCACACCACCAGCTCACATAACATCACACCATACCACAACACCACACCATACTACCATCTCACACACCATACCACAATACAAAACCATATGACATCACACCATACTACCATCTCACACAGCACCACACCACACCACCATCTCACACAACACCACTACACCACCATCTCACACAACACCACTACACCACCATCTCACACAACACCACTACACCACCATCTCACACAACACCACTACACCACCATCTCACACAACACCACTACACCACCATCTCACACATCACCACACCACACCAACATCTCACACAACACCACCACCCACAATCTCACACACCACCACACCACCATCTCAACAACATCACCACACCACACCACCACACCACACCACACCACACAACCATCTCGCACAACACCATCACACCACACCACCATCTTACACAACGCCCCCACACCACACCACACTACACAATATACCATACCACTGTCACACCACACATCACAACACACCATACCATTGTCGCACCACACCATACAACACAACACACCATACCACACAACACACCACACCACACCACACCACACAACACATCATGTCACTGTCACATCACACCACACGACACACCATACCAATGTCATACCACACCACACAACTCACCATACCACTGTCTCATACACCATAGCACACAACACACCATACCAGTCACACCACACCACACAACACAACAAACCATAACACTGTCACACCACACCAAACTACACCATACCACTGTCACACCACACAACACACTATACCACTGTCACACCACACCACACACCATACCACTATCACACCACACCACACCACACAACACACCATACCACCGTCACACCACACCACATCACACGACACACCATACCATTGTCACACCACACAAAACACTACACCACACCACACAGCACACCATACCACTGCCTCACACACCATGTCACACAACACACCATATCACTGTCTCGCACCACACCATACCACACAACACACCAAATCACTGTCTCACACACCATATCACTCACACACCACACCACACAACACACCATACCACTGTCACACACCACATCACACAACACACCATACCAGTCACACCACACCATACCACACAACACATCATATCAATGTCTCACACCACACCACACAACACACCATACCGCTGTCACTTCACACCACACAACACACCATACCACTGTTTCACACATCATACCACACAACACACCATATCACTGTCTCACACCACACCATACCACACAACACATCACACCACTGTCTCACACCACATTACACCACACAACACACCATACCACCGTCTCACACCACAGAACAAACAATATCACCATTTCACACCACACCACACACCACACCACACCACCGTCTCACACAACACCACACACCATACCACCGTCTCACACCACACCATCGTCTCACACAGCACCACACACCATACCAACGTTTCACACCACACCTCACGCCACACCACCGTCTCACACCACGCCACACATCACACCACCGTCTCATACCACACCACACACCATACCACCGTTTCACACCACACCATACCACCGTCTCACACCACACCATACCACCGTCTCACACCACACCACACACCATACCACCGTCTCACACCACACCACACACCATACCACCGTCTCACACCACACCACACACCATACCACCGTCTCACACCACACCACACCACCGTCTCACACAACACCACACACTATACCACAGTCTCACACCACACCACACACCATACCACCGTCTCACACCACACCATCGTCTCACACCGCACCACACACCATACCAACGTTTCACACCACACCTCACGCCACACCACCGTCTCACACCACACCACACACCATACCACCGTCTCACACCACACCACCGTCTCACACCACGCCACACACCACACCACCGTCTCACATCACACCACACACCATACCACCGTTTCACACCACACCACACCACCGTCTCACATCACACCACACACCACACCACCGTCTCACACCACACAAAATCACCCTCACACTCGTTACCACACCAAGGACATGAACCAAAGAGTCTGGTGGTTGGTATCCGTCCTTTGTCTATTGTTGTCATATTCCAGCTTTCTCCAGACGGTTTTATTCACCATTCATGGCGGAACTGGAGGGGTTACTCATACCCTTCGTAGGTCCCTTAAAATTTTTATTTATTTTATTCAGCATGTGATTTTTTTTTTTTTGGGGGGGGGGGACGAGGCGGTTAAATAAAGCCTTTTTTGACCTCTTTTTCCATTCTCAGGCTGTCATTACTCCGTCTCAGCTGAATAAAATCGTCTGGCACTATCTAGAGTTAAGTACTAGATTTGTCCACACCATGGGAGGGTCAACAGTACTAACACTCGTAGCTCATGCACTCACTAAGTCCATTTCGAAATGAACAGATCTAACATTTTGCTCTGTTATGTTGTTTTTGTTTTTCTTGGAGGGAACAATCTTCCAGGCTTTTCTGGCCTTTGATTCCTTCTTCCTTACATAAAAAGAAATCTGACACCAGATAAGGGCGGAATTTCCCTAGCTGGCATGCCATTTTCCTAAGAGAAAGTCAAACACTCTTTTTGTGTACATTCCGTTTCTACGTCTTCCACAAAAGTTTGATCATTAACCCATTTTCTCATCAAACCAATCAAAGATGAAAAGAGAAGGAAGAAGAAAGAAGACAAGAAAGAAAGGGAAGAGAAGGAAGAAAGAAGAAAGGAAAGGGAAGAGGAAGAATAATAACGATATACTCTACGAGACATCGCAACACACACGGTTATAGAAAGAACGGAAAAAAATATGAATGGGAGTGTACGAAACAAAAACGGAGTGTACCAAACTTGAATCCTCCAATTACGAGATGGACGTGGTTGGAGTGTCGCTGTGACGTGGGAGCGGCCAGGAAATGCGGGATTCTGATTGGCTGGCGGAGGTAAAGGGAGATTCTGATTGGCTGGTGGCGATAAAGGGAGATTCTGATTGGCTGGCGAAGATAAAAGGATATTCTGATTGGCTGGCGGAGATAAAGGGAGATTCTGATTGACTGGCGTAGGTAAAGGGAGATTCTGATTGGCTGGCGAAGATAAAGGGAGATTCTGATTGACTGGCGTAGGTAAAGGGAGATTCTGATTGGCTGGGGTAGATAAAGGGAGATTCTGATTGGCTGGGGTAGGTAAAGGGAGATTCTGATTGGCTGGCGTAGGTAAAGGGAGATTCTGATTGGCTGCATGGAATAAAGGAGGCTGGTAAATGTCTGGGATGCACAACAGGAGGCCCCCATTTTGATGAAATCTTGCGCAAATTTTCTTTATTGGTTCCAGCGACATAGATATAGATAGAGAGATGGACAAATAGACAGACAAACAGATAAAGTACGTCGCAGCGAGAGTTAAGCGACGCCCTCTTTCCCCAGTCTAAATCACAACGCTCCCTTTATTCAGCTTGTGGCGTCGTCGAATAAGACAGGCTCATATCATGAAAAATATTGGGCAAATTTTCATTACTGTTTCCAACGTACTGTGAGCCCGCGCGCTGTCACGTTACCTATAATACACTACCACAGCTGTCACGTCTAGAGCAGGCTATTCAAATCATCTGAGGATAAGCCTAATATAATCATATGCAGGTAAGCTGAATAAAATCGTCCAAAGGTAAGCCTAATAAAAACTGTTTGAAGGTAAGCTGAATAGAACTATATGAGAGTAATCTCAGTCAGATAGTTTGAAGATAAGCTTTAAGAAATCGTCCGAAGGCAGGAAGAATAAAATTGACCCTACCAAGGCGGAACAGAGTCGTTTGGTGCAAGACTGAGTTTTAAAAATCCTTTAATTGGAGTGTCAGTAGTGTCATTGTCGGTAAAAATTCTTGACAAAATACCTCATTACCTTGACAAACAGTGATACTGTAATGCTAGGTGAAAATAGGCTCGACTTCTCGATCCTAGAACACCTAACGTGTAGCGGGGTCCTCTTTCGAGACCGGAGCTTAGTGCAATAAAGAGAGGCAGGACACAAAAACTTCAGGCAATAACCTTTACATGTATATTACCACAGTCAGACACAGGACAAAGTCAGCAGATATTACAACACAATATATAGCAAAGAAATAAAACCTTATCTAGGATATGCGTATCTCGCAGGATACTTGCTTATCTGATACTAATGCCAGCACAATTAAGTCTAGTGTATTCAGGGTACAGTGAAAATAGGCGCGCGTGCGGCGCGGGGAGTGAGTCTCACAGAGGGGGGGAGGGGGGGGAGTGACTTGCGGCGGGCCAGGACAGAGTTATGGTAATACTGGGGATGGGTAAGTATTAACAATTTGAATTAAATATTTTCCAATAGCAAAGGGACTTTGGCAATTGATTCTATTACTGGTTTACACTCACACTAGGTACTGGGGCGGGGAAGTGCCATAGAGAATTTACGGGTAACGTGAGTGGGGGAGTATTACTAACACTTCCTCTTATTATTTCTTTAGAGCCTACAGTAGTAGGGGTGTATTATTACAGAGGAATTTCCAGGCGGCACAGTCTTACTAGTTTTATATAAAGGACGTCACTTGTAAGTCTAGTTCATCAGATCTTGGTTTATACACTCGTCCTTTACTCCTTCCCTGTGATCTTACTTGCCCCGATATTCACTATATTAAGTCACTGAATGATATTACACTAGGTTCGGCAAAGTCACACTTAAACTAAATCACTCTCACTATTTCTGGGGCATCACCACACTTATTATGAGTCACTCATCGTGGGGGCGGGGGAGGAACACGCCGGCGGCAATTCTGCCGGGCTAGGGGCACCGCCAAGGGGAGGCGTGCTGAGGGGGCATGGGACGACTCGTAAGGGCGTCCTCTCGCGTCCCGGGCTACAGGTGGCGAAGGTGCCCGTGGCCTCCGGGCTGGGCTCAGGGGTGTGGCCCTCAGGACTGGGGCCGAATAGCTCCAGAAACCTCTAGTGTAAGTCTCGGCCGGAGGTGGGAGTCTTATGTCGTCGTGGGGGCGTAGGGAGATCAAGCCCAGGCGTCCTGGGGAGGATCGGGAGAGACTGCGAACTGCGGTCTCCAGAGTCTAGGGGCGCCGACAGGGAAGGACTGCGGCACTGGCTTACACTGGGGTCCGTCAGGTGAGTCTGCTCCAGAGCCAGGCGTAGGGAGCGGAGGCCAGGGGAGGCTGTGAGGCCTGACTGGGCTGCTCTGGTACAGGAGGTCCGGACTCTTGTCTCCTGCCGGGGTGATGACTCACTCCCTGCCTCCTTTCGTTCGTGGGGCCCTGCAATTGGTCGTGGCTGCCCAGGGGCAGGACTATCAAGTGTCAGGGCCTGGCAATTGGCCATGGCCCGAGTGGGGGAGTCAGCGCACCTCTGTACACCTTCGGAGCGGCAGTGGGCCGTCTGACGAAGGCGGGAGCAGCAGTGGGCTGTCTCCTGCTTCAGGAGGGAGGAGTGGCTATTGGCCGTCTCAGGGGCAGCACCTTCGGAGCGGCAGTGGGCCGTCTCCTTCTGCAGGAGGGAGGAGCGGCAGTAGGCCGTCTCAGAGGCACCGCCTTAGGAGCAGCAGTGGGCCGTCTGACAAAGGCGGGAGCAGCAGTAGGCCGTCTCCTTCTGCCGGAGGGAGGAGCGGCAGTAGGCCGTCTCAAGGGCACCGCCTTCGGAGCGGCAGTTGGCCGTCTGACGAAGGCGGGAGTGGCAGTAGGCCGTCTCCTTCGGCCGGAGAGGGGAGCGGCAGTAGGCCGTTTCCTTCTGCAGGAGGGAGGAGCGGCAGTAGGCCGTCTCTACAGGGGCACCTTCGGAGCGGCAGTAGGCCGTCTGGCGAGGGCGGGAGTGGCAGTAGGCCGTCTCCTGAGGGGCGCTGTCTGGAGTGCTGTGAACAACACCCCTAGCTGATTCAGCAGTCCCACTCCCTGAAGGTAGTGCTTTCTCCTACAATGGTGACGGCGTGAAGGCTGGGTGACACAGGGGCGCATAGCCCGGGCTGACATATGTCGTTGTTGCTGTGTATCCCTTCAACTGGTGGCGGCTACTCCGTGGGGTCTGGGTGGGGGTGTCGGTACGTTCCCGGGCACACTGGGCTGTATACCACTCGCTTCGTTGTCGGGGGCACTATGGTATTCCTCCCCTGCTTCCATCGCGGGGGCACTACGTTGTAAGCCATGCATTTTACATACAATTTTTAGCTTAATACTTGCTTGTTTGATCTTGGCGTCCCTTTTGATATGCATAGATTGCATAAATATAACATGTGAATATTGACGTGCATCTTCAAAAATAAACTGGTAAGGAGGAGGTGGCAGAGTGTTTAATAACATACAGAAGACTATCAACGTGTAAGATGCAAACTGAACCAGAGTTGTTATACCTTAACGTGATCCCTATGTCGTTTATATGTAACTGGTTGGTAGAAAACGACAATACTACGGCTCTACGGTCCTTCTAAAGCACTTAATCGTGACTAGCACCATACTGAAGTCATAATCGGCTGCTAAAACTCAGCATTCAAGATAGAAGGGTGGCAGTTTTAGGCCAAGTTTGCATAAAAAAGTATTATAAGAAAATGGTGCTAGGGAGGTCAGGAACATAAGAGTAATTCTTTATGCACAGAAATTCTTCGGTAGGGAAGACGTGCTACGAAGCTTCACATGCCACCGAGACTACAAGTGTTCAAGAAACGATGAAGCATTAAAATAAATAGTTACCTTTATTACCAGTGGTAGAGATAGTGTTCAGTAAAAGCAGATATTCACCCAATCCTGAAGAAAAGAAATTTACTAATTTACTAATTTACTTATGGACAGATATTGCCTGATTCCTATATTACCTTCAAAGCCACTAATATTTCTGTCTCTAAAAGTATTGAAACTCTCGCCCTCAGCTGGACCTCTCATGTTAGATCACTTGCTAAAACATCTTCAGAGAAACTTTGATTATTGTATAGAATTCGCAGCATCTTCACTGAAAAACAGTTAGCTATAATTTAGAAGAGTCATGTGTATTCTCAGCTGGAATGTTGTTCACCCTTGTGAAGTGCACTAAAACAACTAGACAAAATCCAGAACAAACCTGTAAGAATTATTAATAACCCTGCTATTACAAGTCAACTATCTCCTCAAAAAGTAAGAAGGGATGTTGCCTCCCTTGCATTATTTTACATATATTTTTATGACAAATCCTCAGAAGTTGCATCCATTGTGCCACCTCTCCATGCCTTCCCCCGTGCTATACAGGCATCTGGTAGCGCTCATGACTGGACTGTTACACTACCATATTGCAGAACTTCTGCCTCTCAGAATTCTTTTATTCCCTGAACGCAACTCTTTGGAACTGGCCTCCCCAGAAGAGTTTCCCCCAAAACTTCAACCTATAGCCACTCAATTCCAACTGTTACAGATTTTTTTAGGAGGACACCTGTAATCTGGTTTACTGATAATTTTTTGTGTTTAATTTGTTTTTCCTTCCTCTACTCATCTTGTGTAAAATAATGCAGTATGATAAATAGCTATCTTTATTACCAGTAGCAGAGTTAGTGTTCAGTAAAGGTAGAAGCATTACAATAAATATTTATATTTATTAGCCGTAGCATAACTGGATTTCAGTGAAGGTATAACCAATATATTGTTATCTTCATTAGCAGAAGCAATAACAGAAATAAATACTTTGGGCAGCAGAAACAGAGCTAGAGTTTAATAAAGGAGAAAATAAAACAATAACTTACCTTAGACAGTAATGGCAGGAATTGGTGTTCAATAAAGACAAAAGCTGTGTGTGTGTATATATACGAGTATATATATATATATATATATAGTTCGTTTTACCTGCAGTAGCAGAGATACTGTTCATTAAAGACAATGAAATAGTTATCTTTAAAATCAGCAGCAGAGCTAGTGTGCAGTAAAGCAGAGCTAGTGTTTAAAAAAGCAGAGTTAGTGTTCAGTAAAGCAGAGGTAGTGTTAAAAAAAGCAGAGTCAGTATAGTACTCAATTAACTTGACCATAAGCATCAGAATTAGTGTCTTTACTGAACATTAACAGAGTTAATGTTCAGTAAAGCAGAGTTAGTGTTCAGTAAAGCAGGACTAGTGTTCAATATAGCAGAGTTAATGTTCAGTAAAGTAGATTTAGTGTTCAGTAAAGCAAAGTCAGTACAATACACAGTCACCTTGGGCAGCAGCAGCAGAGTTAGTGTTCAGTAAAGCACAGTTAGTGTTCAGTAAAGCAGAGTCAGTGTTCGGTAAAGCAGAGTTAGTGTTCAGTAAAGCAGAGTTGGTGTTCAGTAAAGCAGAGTTGGTGTTCAGTAAAGCAGGGTTAGTGTTCAGTATGCAGAGTTAGTGTTCAGTAAAGGAGAGTTAGTGTCCAATAAAGCAGAGATAGGTTGAATAAAACCTAGTTAGTGTTCAGTAATGCAGAGTTAGTGTTCAGTAAAGCAGAGTCAGTACAATACAGCCACCTTGGCCAGCAGCAGCAGAGTCAGTGTTCAGTAAAGCAGAGTTAGTGTTCAGTACAGCAGAGTTAATGTCCAATAAAGCAGTGTTAGGTTAAATAAAGCAGTGTTAGGTTCAATGAAGCAGAGTTAGTGTTCAGTAAACCAGAGTTAGTGTTCATTAAAGCAGAGTTAGTGTTCAGTAAAGCAGAGTCAGCACAATACACAGTCACCTTGGCCAGCAGCAGCAGAGGTAGTGGTTATGGCCAGTAGGAGGCTTGGCCACAACATCACACGTCCATACATCTGTCTTGGCCTCGTCCGTCTCCTGTCTGGTTTTCCTTCCCTCTTTTCTCTCCCTTTGTGTAGTACATCACTCACTGTATCATTCATCATACCAGTCACTACACCACACACCATACCAGTCACTATACCAGCCTGTCTGCTACACCACCCCTACTCCATTCTGTATACCAGTCACTACGCCAGTCTATCCACTACACCAGTCTATCCACTACACCAGTCCATCCACTACACCAGTCCATCCACTACACCAGTCCATCCACTACACCAGTCTATCCACTACACCAGTCTATCCACTACACCAGTCTATCCACTACACCAGTCTATCCACTATACCAGTCTATCCACTACACCAGTCCATCCACTACACCAGTCTATCCACTACACCAGTCTATCCACTACACCAGTCTATCCACTACACCAGTCCATCCACTACACCAGTCTAGTCACGACACCAGTCGCTACACCAATCTACCAACTACACCACTGTACCACCCACTACACCAGTCGCTACACCAGTCTATCCACTACGCCAGTCACTACACCAGTCCATCCACTACACCAGTCTATCCACTACACCAGTCTATTCACCACACCAAACACTACACCAGTCTACCAACTACACCACTATACCACCCACTACACCAGTCACTGTACCAGTCACTATACCACTCATTGCACCAGCCACTAAACCACACGTTATACCAGTAACTACACCGGCCTGTCCACTACACCAGTTACAATACTGCCCACTACACCAGTCACTATACCAGCCTGCCCACTACACCAGTCACTACACCAGTCACTATACCAGCCTGCCCACTACACCAGTCACTATACCAGCCTGCCCACTACACCAGTCTGCCCACTACACCAGTCACTATACCAGCCTGCCCACTACACCAGTCACTATACCAGCCTGCCCACTACACCAGTCACTATACCAGCCTGCCCACTACACCAGTCACTACACCAGTCACTATACCAGCCTGCCCACTACACCAGTCACTACACCAGCCTGCCCACTACACCAGTCACTACACCACGCTGCCCACTACACCAGTCACTACACCAGCCTGCCTACTACACCAGTCACTATACCAGCCTTTCCACTACACCAGTCACTACACCACGCTGCCCACTACACCAGTCACTACACCAGCCTGCCTACTACACCAGTCACTATACCAGCCTGCCCACTACACCAGTCACTACACCAGCCTGCCTACTACACCAGTCACTATACCAGCCTTTCCACTACACCAGTCATTATACCAGCCTTCCCACTACACCAGTCACTACACCAGCCTGCCCACTACACCAGTCACTATACCAGCCTGCCTACTACACCAGTCACTATACCAGCCTGTCCACTACACCAGTCACTACACCAGTCACTATACCAGCCTGCCCACTACACCAGTCACTATACCAGCCTGCCTACTACACCAGTCACTATACCAGCCTGTCCACTACACCAGTCACTATACCAGCCTGTCCACTACACCAGTCACTACACCAGCTGCTAAAATTACTGTCAACTATAATAAACACTGTACCACAACTTAAAAATCTACCACAACTCCACCACAATTTAGATATTTCACCACAGTACAGACACCACCACAATATATATACTTTACCACCATGGACACTTCACCAAAGTCTAAATACTCCACAAAAACAAACACTCCACCAAACTTTAGGTATTCTGCCACAGTGGGCTATACAAGTCTACCACAGTCCGTCTCTAACTTCAGTGAGTGGAGAGGAAGAGGAGTACCGTAGCAGAAATATGTGCAATACCAAACGGATATCCCCCACACCCTCCTCCGTGCTCTTGCCCCCTCTCATCTCAACGTGAATCATTACTGAGTTAGATGATTAAGTGATGTGAGAGTTACATATGAATCACTGGTTTGATTAAAAAGCGGATGAAGAGTGTGAGTATAAAATGAAGTAGTTGAGTCAGTCATAAGTAACTGATGTCCACTGGCAGAGTCAGTAGTATTGTGTGATTAAATGATGTGTCTTTAGTGTAGCGATTAGAAGTGCTGCGTGAGTCAGTAGTGAGTCAGTAATATACTATGGGTCAGTAATGAATCAGTACTGTGTCAGTAGCGTAATGACTCAGTGGTGGTTGCATGAGTCAGCAGCGTGTCAGTGGTGTGAGCCGATAGTTTAAGTCAGCTTGCTGAAAAAGGCAGAATTCTTTGCCCTGACTTTCTCCTCCAGTTTCACCTTAAATGATTCCGGTGCTGTTCCTTCATCTCATCCCCACTCTAACTTCCTGACGACTGACATTAAAATTTTTATCCAATAATGTACTTTCAGTCTTTACAGACCTAAATACTAACAAGGCATATGGGCCTGATGGGATTCCTCCTGTTGTCCTTAAGAACTCCGCTGAGGGGGGGGGGTCAACTTGATGTGGTGGCGGGGCTTGAAGCGCAGCGGCAATGCCACCTACTCTGGACTTTGGGCTCAGTCTTGAGTGAAACAGCACCCGATTCATACGAAAAATATTTAGCACTGAAATCATCCGCAGGTGGGTCAGTATTATATTTTGACAGTTTTGACTTGCACCGTGTCATTATCTCTGCTTGTGGTCGGGAACCTATAATTTCTGCCCAACGGGATGGAAGCATACTTGTTGAGGTGTCCTGCCCAGAGGAGAGCTCCCACATACAGGCTCTGACCTATGTTTCTGGTGAGGATGTTTCGTGTGTTCCTCATGATACATTTAACCGGTGTAAGGGCGCCATTTTTTTCCCGTGACCTCCTCCGATACTCAGAGGTACGGTTGTTGGAGGAACAGCGGTCTTCTGGTTTGGTGACTGTTGAGCGCCTGCAACTGAATATAAATGATATTCTGACCCCAACTCCAGCCTTGTTCTTGACATTTAACAAGTTAACCTTGCCTACTTCAGTGAGACTCACTTGGCTGGCACTTCCTGTGAAGCCGTACGTGCCAACCCAAAGCAGTGCTTCCACTGTCAAGGCTATGAACACGTTAGCCACTTTTGTCGCCGTGCACAGGCTGGCCTTCCTGGTGTCTGTGTCTCCTGGGGCGGACCAAGCCATTCCAGCGGCTGTCCAGGACCCTTTAAATGCTATCACTGTGGGGGTTCCCTTACTGTATCTCCCAACACTGCCCTCGCTACTGCCTGGAGAAAGAGATTTTATACATTTGTGTGCATGAGATTTTTGTTATATTTTAGTTATTTTATTTTTTTGCCTTTCGACCATTGGGCCGAGGGCCCAGGCCTTAAGGCATTTTGTTTTTATTTTTTGTGCCTATCAACCATTGGGCCAGGGACCCAGGTATTTAAGTAATTTTTTTGTTCGATTTTCTCATATTTATATTATGATTTCCTACATTTTTTAATATCAAATAATTTTGAAAAAAATATTCTCAGAACCTATTATATACTGATAAACCCAACAAACAGGTTGTTGCCTTACACTTAAGCCTAAAGATACAAATAGCTAAACCTAACTAGTATGCTTACACTAATGGGAGGAATACCTCAACCAACAGAACACCATCGACTACAGATGTACAATGCCTTTCTACATTTCACACCTGAACTCGTCACCTGCTGACTCAGTTGAGACACAGAGTAATATAGTGGACATTAATATATAAAAGAGAACCAGATGAGTTAGAAACTATTCCATATTATGTCCGCTGTCGACCCTAATTACGATAACTTATACAAGAGGATGTAGATCATTTGCATATGTACAGAAAGTGAAATACCTCACCCACCTGAACACTGTCTACCGGAAGTACCAAGTACCTCTTTATATTGCACACTTGCACTCATCAACTGGTACCACTGTCAGACGAGGCACATGGTTTAATATAGGGTCAGCCATATAACAAACAGAACTGTCAGAAGCAGTAACTACTTCAAATACGTCAGTTGTCAACCGTAAATAAATTATACAATATATACATATATATATATATATATATATATATATATATATATATATATATATATACATATATACACACTGAAAAAAAGCCGTAACCAAGTCACATCACGCTGATCAACCCGATCTCCCTCAAAAAAGCCGTAACCAAGCAGTAAACAAGTCACATCACGCTGATCAACCCGATCTCCCTCAAAAAAGCCATCAATTAATCGGTCATAACAATACCCCCATCACTCATGATGGTGGGAAGGGTGAAGGGGATGTCTACTGCGCCACAGCAGTTTATAACTGAAGCAGGTTCACGAATAAATCCCCAACAGCGGAGAGTGATATGACTGACAGATAATGCCGCACCACAGATGCGACAGTGCGGCATGTGTCTCTCAGTATAATATGGTTTCATACTGTATGTGTAATCATCGTACATTTTGTAGGTAATCATCCCAGCACTTTTTTTTTCAGGCGACTGGTGTGCTTGGCAGTATCCCAGTCGCCGAGGAGTGGCTTGCACGTTGAAACAGTTGGTCTGGTCCACTGACCTTGCCACAGAAGATTAATTGATTTCTTTCTGAAGGAGAGACTCGACCGTAGATCCTAAGGAATGTCTCAAGTCTCCCCAAGCTCTACGGCCAACTTTGCAAGTAAGTTACCATATGTATATACGATAATGACCAGGCACCCAGATCAGCGTGAAGGACTTGTTGCAAGGAAGTAATTTTTTAATGATGCAGCCCTGGATCCCTTGAGAATCCGTAGTGCAAAAAGCAATTACCTGAAGGGCTGACTTGGAGTCTGGATATATTACAAATGAGTCATGTCTTCATTAGTCTATGGCTTTGTCAACAGCAAAAAATTCAGATGTAGACACAGATATATTAGTCGGCATCCGAAACCCGAGGGCACGTTCAGTTGACCACACACCAGCACCCACACATTCACTTGATTTGAAGCCATCGTTGTATAATTGGTGGGACCCCAAATGACACCTGATGATGTTACCAAACAAGTGGTGCACCTCTGCCTCCGATGTTCTCCTTTGGTGCTGGGAGCCATGAGACATTACCACTAAAGCTGGGTGGCTTCAAAGGTGCTGTATTTTTAACCACCAACTCGTCATAGTCATTGAGGTCCACACCAAACTCCTGGGTCAATAAGTGGAGGCAAACGGCAGGTGGTCTACGAACCCCCAGCATAGGATAACAGTGCTAACTCGGGGGTACAAGTCACATTGCTGATGTCACTTTTTCGAAGTGTCTTAATTTCATGTGACAGAATCAGAAGGTCCCAGTGAATATGGAGGGGAGGTACACCCGCGAACCAAAGTTTCGGTACCCCCCTCGATGGAAGGAGGTGGAAGTCAGGGTTAGAGAGAGGGCAGGTGAACGGACAACCGTGAGTGGTACTTTGGAACTGAGCTACGAGGCGAATAGTGAGAACTCTAATGACACTGGATTCGAAACATTTCCATGCTATTCACCTGCAAAACATTATGCGTTCGTAACATACATACTGTAATATATAACATAGACTACTGTGTTATCATGGTGTCCTGTGATACTGACCCATCTGTTTCGGATCCTCTTCACACAAATAGAGCACCGAGCCAGTTGTATATAAGTTGCAACTTGTCATTATAACTGCTGTTATAATTTTTGTGAATGTTATCACTGGATTGTCTGTAGCTATAATATACAATGATTGTGAATTTAATGTTGATTCTCACAGTAGTTGTGCGGATGGTTATATATGTGGCAATTATTTCATGTGGACGACTAAACCACATTGTGATGGACAGCGGAGAGCATTCGCCAATAATTTACTATAACCAGATGAAATTAGATGCAAACAACACAAAATATTATGAGACAACGAAGACACAGCTGTGGTATCCTGCTCCGCCATATTATCAAGGCCTTAACTGTGGCTTCACCTCATACGTGCATTATTTTCCTTCAGTCTCTGCCTCTTTTATTACTCTTACTTCCCGGTATCCTCTTACTGCGAGTCGTCATATTCCTTGGAGGGTTTCTTGTCGTCCGGTCCTATAACCCCTACTGTATTACATTATTGCTCGCATCATCACTCCCAGACAAACGTTATCACAAGACTGCTGAATCTGTTAATACCATTATTGCCACTGCCACTACTATTCCCCCTTTCCCCATTGTGTCTACTGCAATTCCCCTCACAGTACTACTACTGCTGCTCCTATTACCACTCCACTATAAATCTGTATAATAATACATATGATTGTCCTTATGTCTGTGTATCTGTTAATCATATTGTCACTGTCCCACCGTCGACAACTCGTCACTGACTCGGCACCGCTACCCCAGTTGCACCCCACCCCCCTCTCTCCCACCCGCCATGAGCTCTATTCCCCCCCCACTCCGAACCATTTTACCCCTCACCTCCTTCTTGGGCCACCAGGCCTGTTGTTCACCTTTTACCGGTGAATATACGTGGCATGCATTAATAAGAATAATTATAAAATTGACAGCAACAACATACATCTGCAGTATTCCGAACATTACATAATTATAAAAGTCGCAGACCCAAACGTGCCTATATTACGGAGCTCTGATATATTAACCACAGAACCGACCACAGACCGTTCCCATCATTGCCACTGGACCTTACCTGTAGCACTTCACCATAGTAATACAACCCACTGAAGTCCTTTGTGGGATCACTACACATGTTTGGGAAAAATAACAGCGCACAACATGCCTACAGCCCATTAACCCGCGCCGTCCCGAGGACGTACTTCCACGTCCTCACGTTTTGTCACAGCTAATCCCGAGGACGTACTTCAACGTCCTGCAATTGCAAGGTTCATAATTTCCACAATTTTCAATTTTCGCGAGTCATTTTTGGTACGTATACACGGGACACCTTCCTCAACAAGATGCCAGGCAGAGACAATGCCTTACCCAGCATGACCTCCTCCCTCCCCCCTGCATGCCCTTTTCTCAGCAATTCACCTGTTATCAGTGACCTGGCCAGTATAGCCATGTCATGCCACGGTACGAAATTCAGGGCCAGAGTGATCCCCCAATCAATGACAATGTGGAGGACAAACTTTACATAGCATTAGAGGAAGAAACAGTTAGAAATGATGATCAGGTAATGTGGCAAAAAAAGGTCAGGTATTAGTGAGTGAAACAATGCTTATAATGCCTATATTACTGCTTGAAAACCAATATACTCTTGTACTACATATAAATTCGTAACAGTAAATAAATTAATACCGTTTATGAGTGGTGTGAAATAGTTATGCTCCCATAGAACTCGTTTTCTTTGGTGCCAGCCTGATAGAAAACCCAGTAAGGTAAGGAGGCTCTCCTACCTGTAATGAGTATTTTAAACCTCAGGTGAGCGATTTCTCTATGAATTTTCGATGTTTCTCACCAAAAGCGAAAGTTTTAGCAAAAAATAAAAGGGTCGAAAAATGGTCGGGATTGGGGGGTACCAGTGATCAAAAAGTGGTCGGGACGGGGTGGGTTAAAATACACCTGTGACGTTTCACTGACATCCATTAAATTGCCTAGAAGTTAGCGGACAAACACACGGCTGGACATAGACTGAGGCCGAATGTCTCGCATCGGTATATGACAACCTGACAAAACTATTACGATCCTGCTTTGTAGGTGTCATCATAGTTATAATAATAATAATAATAATATAAATAATAATAATAATAATCGTAGTAGTAGTAGTAGCAGTAGTAGTAGTAGTAGTAGTGGTAGTAGTAGTAGTAGTAGTAGTAACAATAATCACATGTTAATATCCATGATACAGAGGAGGACAAACACCATAATCTCCCTGATAAAACAAGTGAAAACAGCTGTGACATATAAAACCAAACAGTGCCATAATATGCTGTAATGGTAGGGTTATAGTAATACTAAATTAATGTTTGACCGCAACCCAACCTTCTGTCATGGCAAACAGATTCTGCATTGCGTCGACACATGCTATTCCGGTGTGTGGCCTTCTCAGTATCGTGCCTAATAACATGTGATTAATTATTATTATTATTATTACTACTGTGCTGACACCTGCAATGCAGGATCACAAGAGTTTTGTCATGTCGTCACATACCGATGCGAGACATTCTGCTTCTGTGTGTCTGTGTCCAGTCGTTTGTTTGTTTGTCCACTAACTTCTCCTAGGCTATTTGATGGATGTCAGTGAAACATCATATGCTTATTTTAGTGGTTGTAGGCATGTTGTGCACTGTTATTTTTCCCAAACACGTGTAGCGATCTCACAGATGACTACAGTGGGTTGTATTACCATGGTGAAGTGCTATAGGGAAGGTGCAGTGGTAATGATAAGAACGGTCTGTGGTCGGTTTTGTGGTTAATATATCAGTGCTCCGTAATATAAGCATGTTTGGGTCTGCAGTTATTAAGTGTAATGTTAGGAACACTACAGTACACATCTACGATGTTGTTGTTATTATTATATTATTATCGCCTACCTTTAGAAGGCGGAGCGATCATGTTTTTAACTGCATCTGTGTGTGTGTGTGTGTGTGTGTGTGTGTGTGTGTGTGTGTGTGTGTGTGTGTGTGTGTGTGTGTGTGTTCCTATTATATCTCATGAACGGCTTGAGCTATCAACATGAAGCCTTCAGCGTATCAAGATATGGGCAAAATCTTGGAGGAGTTCGAAAATGGCAACTCGGGGTCAGAGTCAAGGTCACCAAACTAACTGCTACAGGTCAACTAGTTTTTTATTGCCTGCCTTTAGCACCATTAAATCTCATGAATGGCTTGAGCTATCAACATAAAACCTTCATGGTATCGAAATATGGCCTAAAGTTTGGACTTGGCAAACAGAATACTTTAGAGGGCGATTACCGTTTAGCTCTCAAATGCCTTCTTTTTTATTATTAATGCATGCCACGTATGTTCACCGGTAAAGGGTGAACAACAGGCCTTCTGGCCCAAGGATGAGGTGAAGGGTAATGTGGTGTCGGAGTGGGGGAGGAGTAGAATCCATGGTGGGTGGGAACTGGGGTAGCGGGGCCGGGTCAGTGACGAGTTGTCGACGGTGGGACAGGGACAATAATAATGATTAACAGACACACAGACATAAGGACAATCATATTTATTATTATACAGATTTATAGTGGAATAGTAATAGGAGCAGCAGTAGTAGTACTGTGAGGGAAATTAGACACAACAGGAAAAGGGGGATTACAGTAGTAGTGGCAGTGGCAATAATGGTATTAACAGATTCAGCAGTCTTGTGATAACGTTGTTTGTCTGGGAGTGATGATGCGAGCAATAATGTAATACAGTAGGGGTTATAGGACCGAACGAGAAGAAACCCTCCAAGGAATATGACGACTCGCAGTAAGAGGATACCGGGAAGTAAGAGTAATAAAAGAGGCAGAGACTGAAGGAAAATAATGCACGTATGAGGTGAAGCCACAGTTAAGGCCTTGATAATAAGGCGGAGCAGGATACCACAGCTGTGTCTTCGTTGTCTCATAATATTTTGTGTTGTTTGCATCTAATTTCATCTGGTTATAGTAAATTATTGACGAATGCTCTCCGCTGTCCATCACAATGTGGTTTAGTCGTCCACATGAAATAATTGCCACATATATAACCATCCGCACAACTACTGTGAGAATCAACATTAAATTCACAATCATTGTATATTATAGCTACAGACAATCCAGTGATAACATTCACAAAAATTATAACAGCAGTTATAATGACAAGTTGCAACTTATATACAACTGGCTCGGTGCTCTATTTGTGTGAAGAGGATCCGAAACAGATGGGTCAGTATCACAGGACACCATGATAACACAGTAGTCTATGTTATATGTTACAGTATGTATGTTACGAACGCATAATGTTTTGCAGGTGAATAGCATGGAAATGTTTCGAATCCAGTGTCATTAGAGTTCTCACTATTCGCCTCGTAGCTCAGTTCCAAAGTACCACTCACGGTTGTCCGTTCACCTGCCCTCTCTCTAACCCTGACTTCCACCTCCTTCCATCGAGGGGGGTACCGAAACTTTGGTTCGCGGGTGTACATTCGCCTCCATTTCCGTACAAGCTACACGTGTGCAGCTCAAGGCTCCAAGACATATTTGCAAGCATTTATTCTGCAACACATCCAGACCTCAACGAGGACTCAGATGCCGACCCATACTTCTGTGAGCCATAGTTCAATTTAGATCTTATAAGAGACTTGTAAACCATTAATAAAATATTTTCTGTCGGCTTCCCAAGTAGTACCTGCAATGTACTTAAGGACATTTAAAGGTTTATCACGATGAGCAAGCAGATTATTAATGAAATTTAAATGAAGGCTCAAAAACTTAAAATTTTGAAAGGGTACCGCCTGATTATCCACAGTCAAATGCAGATCAGGGACGTTACGAGTGGTAAAAACAACAGTGGCACACTTAAGGACGGAAAAGTTAAATCCCCACTGCAAGGCTCACTGGTGGTCGGAATCAAGAACTGCTTGAATCCACTCAGCCGAAAATTATCCAGTTCGGGAACAGTGCCATATTACTGTACACAATCATCAGCAAAGGATGAGTATTTACTATTCCTTGGGATGGGAGCTGATGAAAGAATATCATTGATCATAATACTAAACAAAGTGTGACTATATTATTTTGTTTAATAAATATATCCGATGTTACGTTAGGGGACAATTTGACAGAGAAAGTTCTGTCCTTTAGGAAGTTGGAAATAAAACGAGGCAAATTACCTCTTAAACCTTAAGTATAGAGCTTCATTAGTATACCGTGTCACCATGTCATGTCATAGGCTTTATGGATGTTCAAGAACACCCCTATCATGAATTCTTTACTGGCAAATGCCTTTGAAATACAATGTTCCAAATTCATCAAACTATCTAGTGAACAGTATTTACGGAAGCCACATAGTCGATTATTAAACAAATTCTACTACTCAAAAAAAAAAAAAAAAAAACTATTATTAACGGTTAGTTCCATGAAATTACACTGAAAAGAAGTCAACAAATTAGGGGGAAATGAAGTATGATTCATTAAACGACCAGCCTATTTGGTTATTAGTATGACGTGTGGAAAGTGCCATGAATCTGGGAACGTTCGTGATGTCCAAAGTTCATTGTACGATGTTGACAGCTTAATCAAGTTGTCCTGATTAAGATGGTGGGATATACGGTACATGATGGTATCCAGACCAGGACTGGTGTCCTTACAAGATTTGACAGCAAAGAGAAGTTCATCTATTATAAACTTTTGGTTGTATGGGGAGTCAATGTCTTCTGTGGAAAATTTTAATAATTGTACCTCTGCCACGTGTTTATGGTCTTGAAAACTCTGGTCATAATTGGCAGAGTTGTTTACACGAGAGAAACACCTGGAGAGGAAGTTAGCTACTCACACGTGATCGTCATTGATTATATTACCCACCTATAGAATGGTCACACGCATATAAGGTCGTATAGTATTTAATATTTTGATAGTTGACCAGACTTTAGTTTGTGGGGTAAAATGATTCACTGTGGACACATAAAAATGCCAACAGTCACCTTCAGCCCTTCTAATTATTCTCCTTGCCTCAGTCTGCGCCTGTTTGTAAGCAATATAGTTTTCCTCAGAAGGCTGACTATCAAAAATCCTGCCTCCTATTTGCTTTTTTAATGCTTGTCAGCAGTTCAGCGTCCACCAATGAGCTCTGGACTTCGCATGAATTGTATAAATTTTGGGAACAACAGCCTCAGCTGCGTTTAATACGAAACTGGTTAAATTTTGGGTTTTTACACCAATGGTCTCCTTGAGAAGGATCCCCAATCTGCATTCTTAAAGTTAAATTTTGGAGGTGGAGGATCCTAAATATTGTCACGTGTATAAGAAAGACAGATGGGTAAATGATCACTTCCCAAGGAGTCGCCATAAAGATTCCACGAGAAATCCATACGTATACCCAGTGAGGCCAGAGATAGGTCTATTGCCAGGAAGTTACCAGTACGATCATCTACACAAGTCGAGGTACCATTGTTCAGAAGACAGAGGTTAGACTGTAGTATAAGATCGGCAACTTGCTCCCCACGATCATGAATCCCCAAGCTATGCCAGTGACAATGATGAGCGTTAAAGTCGCCCAACAGTAACTTATTTCCAGGAAGATGGTCAAAAGTGAATTTAAAGCATACTAACATGGGGCCATGTGGAGGACAGTAGAAAGAACATATAGATACGTCTTACTAAATTTTACTCTTCACGCTACAGCTTTCAGAGTAGAATTTAGAACCATTTCCGTCTGTGGGTGTGTTTTTGTGTGAATATGGTAACTCCGTGACCATCATATCTTCTATATGAGCTGGTGGTGTTTGAAATGTGGAGGATCAGGGTGATTCACCAAACACGTCTCATGTAAACAAATAACGTCTGGCCTGTGTGTAGATAGAAAGACTGCTGTGCTGTGTAACTTATTCCCAAGAGTCCCACATTTCCTCTGTAACACATTGAATGAGACGGTTTAGATTTATTAGGGGAGCCAATGTGCTTAGTCTTTTTATGCCGCCCGTCAACAGATAAGCGAGTACTGAGGGACCTATCCCGCTGTTTGCTGATGGAAACCTCCATATTATCATCAGTAACAAGGCTCTCGGTTTCCCCCTAGGCAGAGCTAACTTTTCTCTCCTTCACTGGAGCAGGAGGAACATGAGGACGTAACTTGTTTGCAAAGGGTGGTCAGATTAATTTTATTATATCTGTCAGACTTAGCTTTGGACCACAATGACTGAGAAGCAGCAGCATCCTGAGAGTAAGAAGCCACCACAGGGATGTCAATAAGAGAGCTAGAGCATACATGAGGCTGAGCTCAAGAGGCATAGCGAGTAGCATGAGGAACAGGGGCAGGGTCAGTCTGTCTCGACAGAGCACATTAAAGAGTGAGACATCACCACCGAGGCATAGGAAATATTTGGCGAGTGAGTTGCATGCAACACCTTAATGTTCTTCCTAGCTTTGTAATAGATGCCCTCAGTTGCCTTCATTGTGCAGACCTCTTTCTCCTCCTTCCACTTGGGACAATCCCCCAAGGAAGTGGAGTGAGCACCCTTGCACTGAAACCAACATACAGCCTCGGATGTGCAATGTTCAGCATCATGAATGTGAGCTACACACATGCCACACACTGACTGGGAAGCCCGACAAGACTTGTAATTATGCCCATACAGCTGACATTTTAAACAATGAAGAGGTTTAGGGATATATGGCCGTTCGTTAACAATTTCATAACCAACGTTGATATGATCGGGAAGAGAAACTTTACCAAAAGTCACAATAATTGTTGCAGTCTTCGTTCTAATGCCTTCCGAGAATTAGGTAATGAATCTAGCATCTATGACATCTTGCTGAGCAAGTTCATGTATGATCTCATCCTCACTCATCACCATGAGATCCCTGCAAGTGTTAACACTATTTCAGGAATTCAGGGAAACAAGGATCTTTGACTCATCATCAGTGGCAATGAAACTTGCACAGCTGTAACTAGTCCTTTACCTGGGAAAAGTAATAGTCTTAACCAGGAGGTCTCCATTAACAAGTTTCTTCATTTGTTCCACTTCATCAGCACAGCCATCTGTCACCTTCTTAATAATGAATGATTAAGAGTAACCACAGTGGTGGAACCAACAGTATGTAGAATGACAAGTGATGCATTATTTACAGAACTGTCAAGAGGGGGGTACGAGTCTGCGGCCGATCAGTCTGAAGGCAGTCGGTCTGTAATGCAGCTAAGAGTCCATCAGGACCACCTCCCCCCTGGCAGGGGCGTCTGCCATAGGGGGGGGGTAGGCTATTTAGGAGGCCCCCCTACTCCCACCTCCCCACATGGGTGGGTGGCGAGTGAGCATTTTGAAGCCACATGCAAAGCTGTATTTAGAGAATTAACGCAGTAAACAAAGATATAGTGTGTATATAATTATTTGTTAAACGAATTACATCCTGAAAGACACACTAATAGATATTCTAGCATTGGCAGTATTTCTGTGTGAAGTTTAATACGTAATTTAAACTGCACGGTAAAGTACATATCACCGCATTATATGCTAATGACCTTGGATAATAGACCAAACAGCAATTAAAATATTTGTATTGGTGAAAGCTTAAACTGACTTCATTCTTACAGCCTAATGAAAAGATAACGAATATAAAACTGAGAATGAAAAGATGTAAACTTGTCACTGAATTTAAAATGGAAAGCTTTTAGCTTATTTGCCCCCAAAATACCATGAACCATATAAAGTAATGTGAAAAAGTATGCTCTACACTAAGAGGTGGGAGAAAAAAAATTATGGTTTTTAAATTTGGAAGAGGCTTACGTAAGAAGAGTATATTAATTTAAGAATTCATTAGAGGAAATTGAAAATTAAACTACCGGTATGTATATTTATTACATTGAATAATGAATAAACTACTGCAACAGTGGATATCTCCGTGATCTCTGCTTTGCAAAGTTATCAACCAGAGTGTTAAAGTTAATATTTTTAATAAGCTCCTTTTCTGAGGCCATAAGTAGCAAGTCACTTAAGCGATCATTTCTCATTGTTCTTAGATACGTCTTGGCTAAGCAAAGTACTGTAAAAAGTCGTTCATTGCCTACAGTATTTACTGGAAGGGTGATAAGACTTCTGACAATTTTCACTATTTCTGAATAAGCACAATCGAATGGTTTGAGTTCATATAATTAAAACAGATTCTTTGGCTTATCATTCTTACTTAGAAAATGTCTTTTTGCAACAGATATTTGGGAAACTAGAAGAATTTCATCTATGTATATATTTTTGTAAGACCGTACCATAATAGAAAGCTTCTCATATTCTAGAAAGTCTCTGGAACTGCAATCAAGTGCATTCTTTGCTTCTGTTAGGGACATGTTTTGTGTGAAGCGAATATCAAGCTGAGAGATATCTATCAAAATAGGTTGTTTTGATTTCAGTCTTTGGAGCAACACAAGTATTCACCTCATTTCTCCCTAGAGCTGAATCATTTAAGAAGCTCTTTAGTCCTGATGATACCTTCTGAATTCTCTTAGGCTTAGGTCTGCTCAAGTGATTTGAATTTTCAAAGTTGGTATCACCCTCGTATGTTGAAGCAAAATCTTTAGCTTTGTCAAAAATATCAGAGAAAGCCTCGTCTGTTCTCAAGACCTGCAATTCCTTAATAGTTGACTGTATGAGAGAGCAAGCTTCAGATAGTAAGGCTTCCTTTGCTTGAAGCTGATCTGACAAACTATTGGTAACCCTAAGGACTTGTTCAGTAATATGTAGATCCATTACGGACTTGAAAGACTAACTTTTTGTACAGTCCATTTGCTTCTGCCGCAGCTTTTGAATCAGAACCCTCTGAAACTGTATGAAGCACTGATAGCAAACTTCCATAGCGAAGCTTAACCTTTGATACTGACCTACAATAGTAAGACCATCTACTTATAGTAGGTCTTTCTAGTGTCAAAACCTGAAGATCTGCTTTCTGTGCCTCTGTGAAAAGTTGGTTCCCTGTGTTACTGTTTAATAAATGTGTTAAGTGTGTTAATAACTGAAAAAATGAAGAGAGGCCACTGGCATTCTTTATGCAGTCGCCCAGTACTAAATTCAGCCTGTGTGCATGGCAATGTATGTATACTGCTTGGGGAATTTTATCCCGTAGGCTTGCCTGAATCCCGCTAGAGCATCCACTCATTACACTAGCACCATCATAACACTGAGCCACACACCTGTACCAAATTAAACCAGATTGTTCTATCTCCATATCTATAAAATCAGCTAAACTTGCAGCATCAACCTTTTCCATGTGTTAAGTTCCAATGATACGTTCTTTCACAATACCCTCAATAAAGTACCGCACAGTACAGTACAATATAGGTATGGTAACAGTACAATAGGTATGGTAACAGTACAATATTAGGTATGGTAACAGTACAATATAGGTATGGTAATATTAAGAATAATAAGTAACAATAAGTGATAAAGAAGCCAACCCCTCCACACCATCCCAGTGGCAGAGAGAACCCAACCTCTCTTACGAAGAGTTAATGAGAAAGAACCTAATCCCACCACGCCACCCCAAAGTCAGGGGGAATCCAGCCTCCTCCACTACACCCCTGAGTGCAGTGACATCCGACCACTGACCTCTGGCCTTATACATGCCACAACCATCTGGCCAGGTGCTCAGTTCACCATTAAGGAGAAACCATTGTGCAGATAGTCGTTACCGGCAAGGGGTCGGGGTGGGACGTCAGCGCTACATCTAACAGCAATGACTTCCTAGATCAAACCATCTCACACTGCTAAATTCTTGCCTTCTGAACACCTTTTTTTTGAGGCAATAATGCTCAGTTTGGGGCGATATATCTTGTAGACAGAGCATGTACGATGGTGACGTCTAGCCGCTCCACTCTGTACACCTGCTTGTCAGTTTTACTAACCTTGATAAAAGACCGACGGTATATCGGAGAATCTTTCTGCAAAGTAATTAGGTTAATGAGATTAGCCATGTTCCGTACAGCCAGTGCATCCACCACCCATCCTTCCTTCATGTCCTACATTTGATGCCTCATCTCACTACTCATGCAGGCCAATATCTGGTTCTGTTCCTACAGGCTCCTCATACGGTTATTCATCTTGAGAAGCAGCGGCCCCATGTCACTTATTTTATCTTGAAGAACAGTGTTTTCCTCCTCTAGGCATCGGATCTTATGGTTTAGCATTTCCAGTTTCATTTTCTTGTTCATCACCTTCCTGTGCCACTTGCGGCCCAATCAGCCTTTAAAAAGATTCCAAGTTTTCTTCTAATGTATGTGACTCTCCTCCTCCTCCTCCTCCTCCTCCTTTCCTCCTCCTCTTCTTCCTCCTCCTCCTTCCTAATCTCCTCCGTTTCCTCCTCCTCCTCCTCCTCCTGCTCTTTTTTTCTCCCCCTTCCTCCTCTCCTCTTTTTTCTCCTTCCTCCTCTCCTCTTTTTTCTCCTTCCTCCTCTCCTCCACTTTCCCCTTTTCGAACAAAACAGATAAACGTTTAAAGATATTACACTTTTTTTTTTTCACTTCTTGTTTCTCCTCCCCTGTCTTGTTCTCCTAGTCCTTCCTCCCCTCCTGCCTCTCATTTCCTTTCACCTCTGTCTCCTTCCTTTTCACCTCTGTCTCCTGTTGTAAGATGGTCATTCCTGTACAGTTTTAAATAGCAAGACCCCCACCAGTGAGACCTTCATCTGTAACAATTATATAAATTGTGCTTAACTGGTTATTGCTCCAGTACCTCTTCCAGTGCTGATCAGCAATATTTGATTCTGTTTCTCTAATAGATCTTCACAGTAACTTTTAACTTCAGAATGCCGCGGAACATCATTTGCGTAGTCTGCTCCAGTAGTTTCACCGGATCCTTTTATACTGACCGTTCCTTTGTTTGCAGGAAGTGCAAACTACGTCAGAGCTAGGATGACAAGCTGACCGAGGCTGCAAACAAAATTAACAGCCTAACCCATAAAGTTGATGTGCTGGAGGAGTTCATTGCGAGCAACGTTGGACACACTGTGGATGATAGCCCTACTGCTCGGCCAACTGCTGTCCAGGTTCACCATCCTCCTCCTGCTGTAGTTACTTTTCCCCCCACTGTACAGAACGAGTTCCAGCCAGTGCGGAATGGTGCCAGGTTTGTGAAAAAAAAAAAAAAAAAAAAGGAGCATCATTCCAGTAACCACATACAGTAAATTTCAGATTCTCACAGAAGTAGAAGAGCCCCACGAGGCACGGGTTGTGGGGAACTCCATCATCCGTGGTCAGTTGGTGGAATTTTGCAGCATGGCACCCTTTAAACAAAAGCAGTTTTGTATTCCAGGTGCAGGAGTAGATGACGTAACAGAGACTGCAGATAACATTTATGAGAATGAGGGAAATGACAGCCTTGTTATCATTCATACAGGTACCAATGATGTCATGTGAACCCGATCAGAGGAGCTGATGGAGAAGTACAGAAAGATGATCCGATGCTACAAGGAGAAAACTAACCATATTTTAATTTCAGGCATACTCCCAAGGAGTAATGCAGGGAATGCCTTCGTCAGCAGAGCATTTAGTATAAATAACTGAGTCAAATCACTTTGCTTACAGGAAGGAGTTGAGTTCATCGACACGTGGAACCAGTTTTACGAGCAGCAAACGCTATTTGTGAATGATGGACTGCACTTGAATGCCGTTGGTTCTGCCCATCTCATTCGTTTGCTATGTGATGCTGTAAGTTCTTTCTGGAGAAAAAACAAGCATCATGAGAGGCAAACATAGATGTCATGCAATCTGTTAAATCAGTAAGTAATGGAAGCTCCCCACATTGGAAAAGAAAACACATTAAAGCTATTCTTGTAAATCCGCATAGTCTACATTATAAAGTTTCTGATTTAGAGGCCATTGTCTTTACCGAAGATTATGAATCGTGGCTAGGTACTGAGCAGAGAGATTTTCTAGCAGAGTTTAATTTATCAGGCTATCACATTTTCAGTAGTGAAAGGAAGAATTGAACAGGAGACGGTGTGTTGCTATACATTAAATCAGGATTTCATCTAGTCGAAATTACCAAGCCATGTGCTGAAAATATTGACACTATTTATATTCAGCTTACTGTAGAAATGAATCTTGTCATAAAATCACTCTTGGGTTAATTTACCGTCCACCCAGTCAGCCGCTCAACAATGAAATCTACAATCAAATTGCCGACTATCTTGTATGCAATGCACTGTAATATTTGGTGACTTTAATTTACCAGTCCCAAAATTGGGAAAGGCCCTATCCTCACACACAGGGTTAGACCTATATACAAAATTGCAGGAAAGTTCTTTGTATCAATTTGTAAATTATCCGACACGTGGATCTAACTTCCTAGATCTTGTCTTAGCCACATCAGAAAATGTAGTGAGTAACGTTATCATAGAAGAATTTAGTACGAGTGATCATCGCATAGTTCCATTTAACATTAAATTCAGTGAAGACAGTGTCAGGGCCAGTTGTGAGAAAGTGCCCGACTTTAAGAGAGCAAATTTTAAGAAATTAAAGAAAATTGTAGATGCAGATGACTGGCATCCCATTGTCGAAACTTTAGATATCAGTGATGCATGGAATTTTTTTACACTCTCAACAGTGCCATCAGGTTATGTATTCCAATGCGCAAAGAGTCAAAGTGATAAAATTGAATATGATGCCCTTCAACGGAAAGGCAAAAAAAATTTATTAAATGCAGTGAGAAAAACCTTGAGGCACATATTGCAAGTATCAGTAAATCAAACCCCAAAGAATTTTTCAGTTACATAAGAAGCAAAAAGGTAATAACTCTATCAATCAGTCCCTTAATCACAGATAGTGGAGAGCACACTGATGATGAAACTATGATGGCGAAAATTCTTAATACTTTCTTCGCGTCAGTATTTACAACGGAAAATATCCATACGATTCCTACTGTTTTCCCCATTCCTATAGAAGAGGGCAACATAATCACTGACATTACCGTTAGTGATTGCGACATAGCCTACTGTTTGCAATAAACAAATTAAAAAGAGAATAAAACACCAGGACCGGACAAAATATCTCCACGTGTATTGAAGGAACTACAGAATGAAATACCAGTGCCTTTATCTGAACTTTTTAACGTATCACGTAAGAGCAGTAAGATGCCACATGAATGGATGCTTGCTAACGTAACCCCAATATTCAAAAAGGGCAACAGAGCCCAACCAGAAAACTACCGTCCAATCAGTTTAACATTGGTGGTTTGCAAATTGCTTGAAACTATCATCAGAGACAAGTTTGTGAAACACTTAGAAACAATCTCATAAAAGATTCGCAACATGGTGTTCGTAATAATCGCTCTTGCCTCACGAATCTGCTGGACTTTTTCAATGATATACTGAACATGTACGACGAGACTAAATCTGTTGATATGGCTATCTCGAATTTCAAAATGCTTTTGACAAAGTTCCACACAAAAGACTCCTTCAGAAGCTAAAGGCACATGGTTTCAGCGGCAGTGTTCTCAGGTGGGTAGAAGATTGGCTCACCGGACGAAAGCAAAGAGTTGTAATAAATGGAAAAGAGTCAGACTGGATAAACGTTACAAGTGGAGTGCCGCAGGGTTCAGTGTTTGCCAGTTATTTTATGCCCATTACCTCTAGTATAATATATTGTCCTCCAGTGTAGTAAATTGTAATACAGAATAAACCTTTAAAGGTCGCCTGGATAAGTATTTGTCTTCTAACCCCCAGCTTAATATGTTTACTCCCGAATAAAATACTTGTGTATGCATAATTTTTTATTTTAATATTTTTTTTTAGACCCTAGATCAATTTATTAACCCGCCCCGTCCCGTCGACGTATGGGTACGTTGCAACGATTTGCATTTGCCAGTCCCGGCGACGTACCAGTACGTCGTGCAATTGCAAGGTCCCTAATTTGCACAATTTTCAATTTTCGCGTGTGCTTTTTCGTATGTATACACGGGACACCTTCCTCTATTCCTCTACAAGATGCCAAGCAGGGACAATGCCTTACACCGCATACCCTCCCCCCTCACGCCATTGTCTTCGCAAAGGACCTGTTACCAGTGACCTGACTAGTAAAGATATTCAGGGCCAGAGTGATTCCCCAATCGATGACAATGTGGAAGACAATGTTTACATAGCATTAGAAGAAGAAACAGCCAGAAATAATGATCAGGTAATGTGGCAAAAAAAGGTCAGGTATGGTGATTAGTTAGTGAGTGAAACAACGCTTATAATGCCTTTATTACTGCTTGAAAACCAATATACTCTCATACTACATATGCATTCATACCAAGTAAATAAATAAATACCGTTTATGAGTGGATAAGATAGTTGCCCTCCCATAGAACTCGTTTTCTTTGGTGCCAGCATGTTAGAAAACCCAGTCAGGTAATGAGGAACTCCTACCTGGATTGGGTATCTTAAACCTCAGGTGAGCGATTTCTCTATGAATTTTCGATGTTTCTCACCAAAAGCGAAGGTTTTAGCCAAAAAAATTTTTTTGAAAATACCTCGGGAATGGGGGATGTCGGAGGTCCGGAAAACCTCGGGACGTGACGGGTTAAATGCAAATATAGTATACGCACAGACTAGGATATGCGCAGATAGCCCTGAGTTTACAGTCACTACTCATACTTTAGACCTGTGATGGGCTGTGGATCACTGAGGGTCCCTGTTAGTTAAGTGACCACCATTGAGATTTTTTTAAATGTACCCACTGCTTCAGGAGGTGACTTGTGTGCTTGTCTCGCATGGGAAAGTTCCTTTTCTCTGTGGAATGAACGGAGCTAGGGTCTGACTGACTGCTGCCTACCTCAATAGTGCTAGGCAAGGCTGCCACACAACCCCTGAACATCCACATTGTGCACTGTGCAATTTCCACACTGTGTCCGCAGATGCCCTGTCAACTCAACATACCCGTACATAATGACACGCATTAGTTATTTACTTATTCGATTATTCTTTTTACTTTACTACTTTCCCTTTCAGGTTATTCATACTGGTAGCTTATAGATAATGTATTATAGAATGTGGCATTTCCTTTTCAGTCTTTCCTATGAAATTTCCATGTAAGTTTTTCCATGCTGAATGGTGGTTTTTCTCACTTTTTCTTGCTAGTTTTAACTGGAGGGATTGGAGGCGGGGGGGAGGGGGGAGCCGTCTTGCTTTACCATCATTATCCTTCAGCATGTAGAGTTAGATCTCGTAGTCATAGTCTACCCTGTAACAAGCAGCCTCGAAAGGACCATAAAGTCTGTTGCTGTTTGCCTCCCTTTGTATTCCTTTGTACTCCCCCTTCACCTCTGTCTTCCACCCTCTTCACCTCTGTCTCCTCCCTCTTCACCTCTGTCTTCCACCCTCTTCACCTCTGTCTTCCACCCTCTTCACCTCTGTCTTCCACCCTATTCACCTCTGTCTTCTCCCTCTTCACCTCTGTCTCCTCCCTCTTCACCTCTGTCTCCTCCCTCTTCCTCTAAGAGGAAGAGGGAGGAGACAGAGGAATCCTCTTTTGCTGCTGTGAGCACTACCCATTGCTATGGTTTTGAATTTATCCAAAACTGAGTTATATACTGTATGTTTTATGACGGGAATCCTTTGTGTGTGTTTGTGTTTGAGCGAGAGTCGTGGTGTTTTTCACGAATTATATCAATAGATTTGTAGCCATCTTGCACAACTAGGATATTTTATTAAGACCTTGAAGTTATAATGTATTGGTTTTAGCATTAGGCCAATTTCTGCAGCTGTGAGGGGCTATTATACTGATGTAGAGTAATGGTGATGATGATGGTGATTAGGATTGTAGTCATGATAGTAATGGTGATGATGATGGTGATTAGCAGTAGTGGTGATGATGATGGTGATTAGTGATTTAGTCATGATAGTAATGGTGATGAGGATGGTGATTAGCAGTAGTGGTGATGATGATGGTGATTAGCAATTGCAGTCTTGACAGTAATGGTGATGGTTGGGGGTTTGTTGTATTTATGGTGATGGTGGTTATGAAGATTAGTTATTGTAGTGATTGTGTGATTACAGTAATGAGAATAGTGAAGACTATTTGTGATGACTATGGTAGTGATAACGGTGATGCTCAGTGGTGACTAGCAGTGGTGATGGTGATTATAGTGTGTAGTAAAGATAATGACTGTGTGATTGTAGTAATTATGATAGTAATGACACCTATGATGAATTATTATAGTAATGATGACAGTGATAGTGATAGTGATGATTTGCAGTGGAGATGGTGATGATAATGATCAGTAATGATACTAATTGTGTGCTTATGATAATGATTATAGTAATGACACTTAATGGTGGTGATTAGTGGTGACTGTAGTAGTGCCAATGACGATTATAAGTATTGGTGATGATTATGGTGATTATACTAATGCTTATGGTGATGAGTAATGGTGAAAATTGTAGTGATGACTCACGGTGAAAATTAGTGGTGATAAGAATTTTAGTGAGAGATGTGATGGGTATTGAGATGATGTTAATAGTGACCAGCAAAACGCCTCTGTCGGCGAGGCACGAGCGAGGCCATTTATATCCGAAAGCACTGAAATGTGGCCTTACACCCCGAGGCTGCCTAGAGTATACTGATGGCTATCTACCAACCAAATTTACACCCCGAGGATGCCTACAGTATATTGATGGCTGTCCACCAACTAAGTTTACACCCCGAGGCTGCCTAGAGTATACTGATGGCTATCTACCAACCAAATTTACACCCCGAGGATGCCTACAGTATATTGATGGCTGTCCACCAACTAAGTTTACACCCCTAGGCTTCCTAGAGTATATTGATGGCTACCTACCTACCAAGTTTACACCCCTAGGCTGCCTAGAGTATATTGATGGCTATCTACTTACCAAGTTTCATGCCTTCACCACAAACTGTCTGGTTTGTGGCTCTCTTTTGAAGATTTTCGACATGCTGCACTTGGCGCGTGTCACGTGCCATGTGCACCGCCAGGGTGTGATAAAACCTTTCACAAACAAATCTTAGTGAATTGGGCATCATATGGTGCAAACCATGCAGTGATCCGCCCTGTGCTGGCTGAGATATAAGCTTCTCAAAAGCGTTGTGATCGGGTCGGGTTGGGTTGGAATGCGAGAAAATGCGACTACTTGACGAGAGACTCGAGTGCTTCGCTCTCGCTCATAGTAATAATAATAATAATTATTATTATTATTATAATAATAATATTAATAATAATAATAATAATAATAATAATAATATTAATAATAATAATAATAATAATAATAATAATAATAATAATAACAATAACTAGAGGTCCCCCAAGGGGGGAATCACACCAGCCGCGAGCCGATACATATCTAGCGCGGCTCGGAATATGACCTTGACCTTGACCTACTTTCCCCAATTTCCAAGTTGTAGATTTTCATCCCTACTACACACCTGTAAAATTTTGCGATGATGTCTTGAGCAGTTATGATGTATTCGTCCTATTAGAAAACACACACACACACACACACACACACACACACACACACACACACACACACACACACACACACACACAAAGGCGTCGAGATCGCGGCTGGTAATAATAATAGTAATAATAATAATAATAATAATAATAATAATAATAATCCATCCATCTATCCATCATTTAATCCTGTTGCCTCATGAGGAGGGTAGGAGCCCGCGACTAGGTGAGTTGGTCCTGTCATTTACAGTAAGATGAGAGAGACCAACCTCACTCATTCCTGAGTGGCATTATGTGAGCAATAAACCCCAACCTCCCTTGGATATAAACCTGCACCGGCTCAATCCGATTGGAGCGCCATAATTACCAACTAAACCACCAGGTACCAATTAATAATAATAATAATAATAATAATAATAGTAATAATAATAACAACAATAATGCCAGCCACCATGAAGTGATCCCATGTTAGTATCGTATGTTGTTGTTTGTGTTTGTTTATATGTTTGTGTTTGTTTGTGCACCTGTAATTATACCTGTAGGAATTACCATCAAAATTACAGTAACGACACCTGGTGGGGCAGAGGGAGGGAAAAGGGGGGAAGAGGAGGGAGAGGGGTAAGAAGTAGGTATGGGGATGAAAGGGGAGGAGGGATGAAGAGAGAAACTTGTACTGGACACAGGAAAAATAATCTGATAATTTACTAATATGCCGGAAATGGAACCCGGGACTCTCAGGTGAGAGCCAGGCAGCATACCACTACACCACGACCAGACAAAAGCTAACTGACATTGTCACAATCTTGTAACCAATTGTCCCTCCGCCCCCACTGTGGGCATGAAGAGGATGAGTTAACCCCCTGGCACTGGGGCAAGTAGATTCTTTTAATCTATCCCAAGCACTTACTGCAAGTCGTGGTGTAGTGGTATGCTGCCTCGCTCTCACCTGAGAGTCCCGGGTTCGATTCCCGGCATATTGGTAAATTATCAGGGAAGGAGTGATGTCTTATCGCTGTTTATGTTAGAGACAGACAGGCAGACAGAGAAACAGAGAGAGAGGTGACATGAACCAGCACATTACACCTGCTCTCTCCTCGCAAGCGCGGGTGTAAAACGCCTAAACAAATCTAACAACAGCAGAAAATTAAAATGGTAAAAAAAAAGCCAATCCACCTTGAGTATTAAATTCCGGTCATATGGACGTAAATCATATCTGGTATTATTTAATTCTCCCCCTAATTGCACTTCACTAACTTATGTTGTTGTCGGAGTCCATCAGTTCTCTCTCTCTCTCTCTCTCTCTCTCTCTCTCTCTCTTAACTTTCCTCCTTGCCTTTCCCTTCCTCTCCCTTTACCCCTCCCCTCCTTTGCCATCCCCTTCCCTTCCCTTTCCACCTGACCTCCCCTCCACTCCCCTTCATCTCTGCCCCCCCTCACCCAGCCTTCCCCTCCCTTCCCCTCCCCTCCCCTCCCCCTGTCCTGCCGTCACCCTCCCCTCATGGCCACCATAAATCTCACGCGTGTGTTATGCTGTCAGGCGTCAGTTTTTCCCCTCACAGCGCTGCGAAGGAAAGCCGACGCGACGGGGGGCATCAATCATAAAGCTTTTACTGATGGGGGGCAGGGAGGGGGCGGGAGGGCCTTAGGGAGGGGGGAAGGAGGGGAGAGGCGACAGCAACAGGAGACAGCACTAGCAAGAACAGTAGCAATAATTTCTTTTTCTTTCTTTTAGTAGGGTGGATATGTGAAATTTTCAGAAGAATTGTGCCTTTTATCATAAAACCATGAGACTTGGCACACTGCTAGGGCATGATCTTGGTAATATATTTGGCCAGAGGGGCATCTCAGATTTGACCCGTGGATGCTTTGGCAGCCATTTTAGAAAATTGGCCATCACAGTCCAGATAGATGTGTTGGCATTCTGCACGGTTTGGTTCCTTGAAGCATGATCTTTCTTTGTAGCTCATCAAGCTTGTTAAAATTTGTGTGTTACATGTATGGCATTAAAGTAATATAGATTTACAAGTCATTGCCTGCCATTTTTAATTTCAAAATAGAGGTAAAAAAACTGCCGACATGTCGGCAACAGATATCTATTAACATATTTTTTTAACATTTCTGTATCTAATCTTGCTACAATCTAGAATCTAATTGATTCCTTTTCTGTTTTCAGAAACTAAATGCTGCATGCTGCATGTATTAATTATGGTGATGGTACTTAGTGGTGGTTATAATACTGAGTTCCGTACCAATTAATCAGTAATAACTAACAATGGCAAAAATCTACAAGGTGATGGACACGCAGATGGCTAGTTCTTCTGGCTCACACAACAAAGACACAGACTGGGAAAAATTCATCTTGTGTCAGAAAGACAGTTCTGAAGTACTCCGATGCCCAGCAGAATCCAAACGGGGAGCAGAGGGAGCTGGGTATAAGACATTCACAATGAACCTATTAGGGTTCCAAAAAATTGGATGTTTGCCACCCAGCATACAACTTTCTCGCCTTGATGATGGAGAAGGTATTGAGAAAACTTTGCACAAACACAAAGCCAAGTGGCAAGACAGTTGCAGGCTACAATACAACAAAACAGAACTACAGAGAGTAGAAGGCCGCTTCACACGAGGCCACCGATGGCCTCCACTGGTGGCCCAGTGTGAAGGGACCGGCAACTGGTGTCGCCGTATGAATGCTCCGATTTGAGAAAATGCTTTACAGCGAGTGGTAGCAACTGCCAGTGGCGGACACTAGTTGTGCAAGCGAGCCACCGCCAGGAGCTGGTTGCCGGCCGGGCAACCGCAGTGGCCTCATATGAAAGGCTCCATTGAAAACTATGGGAGGCAACTAACTGAGGCCACTGGTGGCGGCCACCGGTGGCCTCGTGTGAAAGCGGCCGAAAAGAGAAAGATACCACGCATAGAATGTGCAGAATCTCCCAGAAAGTATACTTGGAAAAGGAAGGAACGTTCCATCTCTACTTCAACGGCTCTGTTTCTCCTGTGAGAAACGAGCAGATAGTCTTTTTCTTCATGCTGCTTCAACATTTGACCTGGACGAGCGTGTGCGAAAGTGTGCACTTGAACTGGGGGACAAGCCATTGATAGCAAAACTTACTGCAGGAGACATGATTGCCATAGAAGCCAAATACCATTCCAAGTTTTTGGCTGTGCTTTACAATAGGCATGCATCAGTAAGTAATGTGAAGGCTAATCAATGTGAAGAAACAAATTTAATAGTGACACAGAAAGACACAGCATTGCACTTGCTGAGTTAGTTTCTTACATTGACAAAACTAGCACCGTCAGTAAAGTTGCCCCAGTTTTCAAACTCTCAAGTCTGGCCAACTTGTACAGCAAAAGAATGGAGCAACTTGGTACCAAAGTCGCTGGGTGGGTGCATTCCACCAAACTCAAGAATCGCATTCTGAAATGCTTCCCAGACTTGAAGGTTCGCAATCAAGGCCGTGAAATATTTCTTAGCTTCAAGGAAGATATCGAGCATGCTTTAAAGAAGGCGTGTGAACATGATGCTGATGATGATGCTGTTCATTGTGCTAGAGCAGCACGCATTCTGTGAAGAGACATGTTCAAAATGAAAGTTGTCTTCAGTGGTTCATATGACAGTCAGTGTCAGGAGAAATCGGTGCCATCATCACTCCTAGCAATGGTTGGTATGATACTGAATGGTCCCATCATAAAAGAACGGTCAGATTCGTCATCAATGTCTCCTGCAACAACCACCATATCCCAGCTCCTCATGTCCAATAGTGAAATACGCAGACGAGAGGGTGCCTCCGGAACCCCCAGACACAGCCAACAAAGATAAACACCTCTGCCAGTCTATTTTGGCTTGATGGTTTCACACAAAAACGTGCTAGCGTAACTTGGTAGACCAGTTTTTCAAATTGGGTTTATGTATCTCCTATGACAGAGTACTGAGCATCTCTACTGATATGGGAAACAAACTCTGCGATTACTACGACAGGGAAAAAGCTGTCTGCCCTCCAAACCTAAAGGGTGGCCTCTTCACTACCACTGCAGCAGACAATATTGACCACAACCCAAGTTCCATAAGTGTACAAGACTCCTTTCCATGGAACTGGGATATCATTATTTCAGCACCCAAGCAGCGAATCAAGAGGTGTTCAACGGGAAGTCCACACAGCAAACCAAGATATGGTTCCTGCCAGTATGAAAAAGTCTCTCACCAAACTACCAGAGTCGTACGCCACTGTGCCACATCTTGCTCTTAGAAAACGAGATCTACCAATTCCAAGGCTGGAGGGTCCCAACAAAGCAGACTGTCAACTTGTACAGCATGCCTTACAGAGGGAATATAGGTGAGTGTATTAGATGGTAAACAGTTGCATTCTGATTATGATTTTAAACCTTTTATTGAGATATGTATATGTAAATACAAACCTTTACAGGTTCTCAAAGGGAGACTGAACACCGGCCTGGTGAATAGCGGGTGATATTTGAATGTAATTTTCATTTAAAATACTGAAAGTCATATTCACTTTGATAATCTACAATTATGTAATACAATGTTTCCCTCTTTTTCTTTTTCAGGTGGCTTGATCATGCTAGGTGGATTATAGTTTTGGATGAACTGCCCGAGAACAAAACCATTTCTTGGGCCGCATTCCATGCAAACAGTCAGCCAGCAAGCAGCGTAGATGAAAACAGTGTGGCAATTTCTTCTTTGCTACCACTCTTCTACGACTCAGCCCATTCAGAAGCTATGATTCGACACTCAATGGATGTAGTTAAGATGGCAGTTGATATCCTCAGTCCTAACCAAGTGCCCATCATCATGCTGGATCAACCTCTGTACGCAGTAGCAAAGCAAATTCAGTGGGCATGGCCAGCAACCTATGCTGAGGAGAGCTTTATTGTGCTATTTAGGGGCCTTCACATAGAGATGGCAGCCCTCAGAGTCTTAGGCTGTAGTGCCCAGAAGTGATAATGAGTTGTATCTAGTTCATTTTATATGACCACAAGTTCGGATTAGTGAGAGAGTGTGGCCGTGGCATAGTTGTAACCATATGGACGTGACCAGAACATAGATTACGTTACCTAGTCGCTAAGTCATATTTTTTTCTACTGTAATTTACTAGTATTAAGTCTCTTAATAATATGGAATCTCGAGTGGATGGGAATATGTGTCTTGGTCACGTAATCAAGCATAATGTACACGTGCACAAAGTGATGTAAAGCACGATGGTTTTCGTTGTTTTTCGATGTAAGGGTATAAAGAGAGAAGTGTTGGTGAGTAATTATTGTAACTAGAGAATGTCATTTATTTCGGGTAATCGATTGTAAGGGGAAAGACATCACATTGAGTCTATCACAAGTCTGTAGTAATTAAATTTTTTAATTGCATACGCCGTCATCCCCTCCTCTTTTGCATCATGCAGTCTTGGAGTGTTTCACTCGCTCACCGGCCGTGATGGGTGGCAGATGGTTGGTACTGTCGTCATCCTCCCCCCCCCCCTCCAAGGAATTCTGTAAGTAATTTGATATTATATCTGATATGTTGAAGCGCGAATAATGATATCCCACGAGTGATAATAGTGACGAAATAAAGAAATAGACTCGGGGTAGAATCAAGTGTTGTCGTTCCGTAGCAAGTGTGTATCGGTGACGCCATTAGCCATTGGAAAAGCGAGTCCCGAGTTTCCCGCTCACCACTCTGGTATCCTGTGAGCTGAATAGTGAGGTATTTCCCAAATATTTGTGTAATGTGCTTTATATTATTATTTAGTAACTAGAGTAAGAGAATGCTAGCTACAGAGTTCTGTCTGAGCCTCAGGTAAGTGTGATTTTTTTTTTTGTGGGCCAAATATCAGGTGCCCTGGAACTGTAAACTGTTAATATGTGTTGAGATGACTTTGCAATTCAGTACTTATTAGGGCTATGTTGTGAGTTAAAGTTCACGTAGTTATTTCGGGAGGCACAATGATATTGATGCAGTGATGATTTTCATGCTTAATGTATTTGTTATAGTACTTTCTCTTCCATGTTATCCCTACAATAAGTATTATTTTGAGCAGACCTGTCTCTGTAGTGCCATGTGTTATTCTGTTATTATTTGAGATGCCGAGTGTTGTAACTCCTGTTTCTTTATTATGAGACTTTCCTGATCATATGAAGGGATTACTTGCATTGGGGAGAATAGTTATTCATTATACCTATTAACTTCTAGCGGGTCCAAGTGTGGAGGTCGAAGTACCAGTGAGTGAGTTAAAGTTCAAGTGTAGAGGTCGAAGTCCCAGTGAGTGAGTCAAGGTCCCAGTGCGTGAGTCAAGGTCCCAGTGTGGAAGTCAAGGTCGGGAGTTGCAGAGGACCAGACCAGTGAACTGTGTGCTCAGAGGGACGATTATGAAGGAACATACTGGACTGGGACAAAGGAGCTAAGTTTTGTGGATTTGATATTAGGACCATATATATTTTTTTCTGAACAACATGTCAACTGATTAAGGTTTAATCTGTAAAGCAAATAGCTGGGGAAGATTTCTAATCATTTTTTTTTTGTCTTGTTAATACATATTTCCTCCCACTCGAACCTTATTGTTTGTATAACCCTTGAGAACTGGTGGTATAGAGCTTACCTAGTAATTTGTTAATGTATAACCTTATGAGCATTTTGGGGAATTTGCGAAGGTTGGGCTTGGGTTGGCTGAGTTCGAGACTGGCCCCGTCATTTTCACATGCTACCATTCTTAACTTGACCACTTGAAATATAATAGAACGCAACCGAAGAGGCCGCTAGTGGGAGAGAGTCTCCATCAATCTGAGTTCCCGACCGTTCCAGCACACAGTGGTCATCAATAGTGACTTCATTTCTGTCTCTTTTGACCATGTAAAAGTCTGGATTCCAGAGGTGACAGTACAAGTGGTGGCACAGCGTTGGGACGACCTATTAATGTGAGAGTAATTTAAATACTAAGCAGTAATTGAGTGATCATTTAGATGATTGTCATTACATGTAATTAAGATAATAGCTCATCCCCCAGTTCTCAAAGGTATATGTACTTGTCATTATCTGTAGAATTATACGGTATGTTAATTTGTAGTGTATACTATCTTGGTGTTGTAGTTTAGCATTCACCTCCTGGGGTTGCTCACGTTTGTATAATTCATGATGGAGTCCCGTATTGAAAAATTGATTGACATTGAGACTGAGATGCCTGGGGAAGTAGGTGTGAAGCAGGAACCCTCCGCAATTGATTAGTGTTTTGAGCGTATTTGAGCTTTGGAGGAGGTGTTAGGCCCACCCGGACTCACCCCAACCAAGGTTGGAGGCCCATCACAATCTACCCCCATAAAGTCTGGAAATCCATTTAGGCAGTCAACTCCACAGTGGTCAAATTTACCTGTAGGAGGTATGCAGAGCTATCAGGGAAATTCGGTAGTACTAGAGTGCAAGGATGTTGACGTCCTTAGGATGAGTGAAATGTATGGTCTACGTACTAGGACCCTGGTGGATCACTTTCTAATGCAGGTGGAGTCAGTGACTGCTAACTTAGAACAGCAGAAGGCGATAGCACTCACCTGTATGGACACAGAGTTGTCTACATATGTTCTGGGAGAGTTAAACCTATGTGAAGCAGGTGGTACTTATTGGGACATCAAGACATTGTTGCAGCGTGAGTTCAGAGGTCCCGAAGGGATTGCTGATGCACTCCGTGAGCTTGCCCAAATGTAGTATAACTCTGAAGATTCACCTAAGAGATTTGTTACAGTTCAAGAGTAACTTTAGGGCAATTTGTAGAGAACATCCCTATACTAACCCTTCCAATGTGGAGCAGTTGTGGAAGAAAGCTGTGTTACGTAATGTACCACAGGAAGTTAGGGAGCGATTAGAGTTGTTTAAAGATCTGGGAATGGAGGAGACCTTTATTTCAGAATTAGAAAGAGAAAGGGGTTATAGATAGTGGCGTAGAGTGGCAAAAGTTGTGGATGAACAAAGGCCTGTTGATGATTATGTTCCAACCCCTACTAGAATCACACCTCCAATTGTTAGTGACAACGCTCATTCAGTGACTCAAGTACCCATACGTGAGGTATCCTTAACCCGTGCCGTCCCGAGGACGTACTTCCACGTCCTCACGTTTTGTCACAGCTAATCCCGAGGACGTACTTCAACGTCCTGCAATTGCAAGGTTCATAATTTCCACAATTTTCAATTTTCGCGAGTCATTTTTGGTACGTATACACGGGACACCTGCCTCAACAAGATGCCAGGCAGAGACAATGCCTTACCCAGCATGACCTCCTCCCCCCCTGCATGCCCTTTTCTCAGCAATTCACCTGTTATCAGTGACCTGGCCAGTATAGCCATGTCATGCCACGGTACGAAATTCAGGGCCAGAGTGATTCCCCAATCAATGACAATGTGGAGGACAAACTTTACATAGCATTAGAGGAAGAAACAGTTAGAAATGATGATCAGGTAATGTGGCAAAAAAAGGTCAGGTATTAGCGAGTGAAACAATGCTTATAATGCCTATATTACTGCTTGAAAACCAATATACTTTTGTACTACATATAAATTCGTAACAGTAAATAAATAAATACCGTTTATGAGTGGTGTGAAATAGTTATCCTCCCATAGAACTCGTTTTCTTTGGTGCCAGCCTGATAGAAAACCCAGTAAGGTAAGGAGGCTCTCCTACCTGTAATGAGTATTTTAAACCTCAGGTGAGCGATTTCTCTATGAATTTTCGATGTTTCTCACCAAAAGCGAAAGTTTTAGCAAAAAAAAAAAGGTCAAAAATTGCCCGGGATTGGGGGGTACCAGTGGTCAAAAAGTGGCCGGGACTGGGCGGGTTAAAACCTAGACCTACAATGTGGCCTTGTGGGTGGTGTTCAAATGGCAGTAAACATGACATGGCGAACTGTCCAAGGAAACCAGAGCAAGGAAGTTGTTTTGATTGCTTGAAAGCTAACTCTAGAAGGGGACATGAGAAATGCCCTAGTAGACCTAACTTGAGTAGAAAACCCAAGAGAAGCGTGCCAAGTATACCTCCCGCAACAGTTAATCCCCTTCCATAGCAGGATTCTCAATTGCATTCAGACTCCCAACAGCCTAGAGAATGACTAGAGGTCCCTGAGGTAATGCAGGCTGCCAGTCATGTCATGTGTAGTGTACAGGATGTAGAACAGAATGAGAGTTGTCAGAACCTTTCAGATACTGAGGTGAAGGAAGTCTGAAAAGTTCGAGGTGAAGTAAACACTCTAGTGATATGCTTGATTTTGGGATAGTATTAGGTTTCAGCTTTTGTAGATACTGGTAGTGTAGGAACATTGATGAAAGAAAGTACAGCGAATAGGATCAAAGATTAGTAAGTGCCGACATTCATTGCATTCAGTATATATCCAACCATAAGTTAACTGTTGTTGGCCAGGTTTCGTCGGTAGTGCACATTTCCCCTGAGACAAGCATAGTGCAGTGATTTGTAGTGATCCCAGATTATTATTTGTCAACCGAAGTGCTCATGGGTGAGGACTTAATTGATAGGGCGATTTTCACCTGGAACGGAGAAGGTCAGGTGATGCATTGGGGTGGTCAGCAGTACGAGGTCCGAAATAAGCTTTGCCAGACAGTGAATAGAATTAAAGTACCAGACTAACCATACGAGAAAAGGAGAAGGAGAGCTAGTACAAGTGAAGTGTAGGACCGTGGTACCTGCACAGACATTGATGTCAGTACCCATTGCGTTAAAAGACAGAAAATCTGGAGATGTCTTACATGTTAGTAAATTTCAGAAGGCCTGGGGTAAAGCTTCATTAACACCAAATTGTTGCGTGAGAGTGAGAATGGGACATGATATTTACCCATTGCCAATGTAACCAAGGGACCAGTGAAGCTAAACCCAGGACAAGTGTTGGGGACGTACCATGTTGTTGATGAGTCAAATATTACTTATCTTAACCCCAAAGAACAGGACAGAAGTCCAGCTGAATTAGTGCGACCAGCAGGCGAGGCAGAAGGTGACCTTGTGGCACCAGTATTCCGGGTCGATAATGCATTGTTACCACACATGGATCAGGCACAGGATGGGAGTGACAGATGTGCTGCGCTTACTTTGATTCTCAGAGAGCTGAAGAGGGCACATTTGTCTCAGTCACAGAGGGACAAATTAAGAGAGTTGATATTGGATAGTAATGCACTGTTCATTCTTGGTCCGAAGGAAATTGGCACCCTTAAAGTACCTGAATCCCACATTGCTACAATTGACTCTGAACCCGTGTGTATGCCCTTGTATCGACATCCTGAGCAAGCAAGGAAGATAGTTTCCGAGATGATTGACGAGATGATTGAAAAGGATGTGACTGAAGAATCGCTAATGCATATTTAGCCCCCATAGTCTTAGTCAGCAAGCCGGACGGCAGTAATAGGATGTGTATTGATTACTGGGCTCTTAATAAGAAGGTCAAGATAGATATCCAACCCCTACCCCGACTAGATGAATTAGTAGAGGAAAGTGCTGGGAAAAAGTTTTACTGCACTCTTGATATGAAAGACGCCTACCTCCAAGTTCGGTTGGATGAAAGCTCTCGAGACTTGACACCTTTTTCTGATGGAGTTAATTTGTTCAGATACAAGAGCTTACCTTTTGGATTGTCTGTGAGTCCAGCAATTTTCACGAGGAAAATGCAGCAAGTGTTAGCCCCTTTACTTAGAGAAGATTGGTGTCGTAACTACCTAGACGATGTTGTGATTTGGCCAGACTCTTTTGATCAGATCCTAGATCGACTGAAGATTACCTTTGGAAGATTAACCGAGTTTGGAATGAAGCTGAATGTTAGTAAATGCTATTTCATAAAGCAAGAAATTAAGTTCTTGGGACATGTAATGTCGGGGAAAGGAGTACGCCCTGCCAGTAAGAATCTCGAAGCCACTGAACAGATGTCACGACCACCGAAGGCCAAGGATGTGAGACACTTTGTGGGCATGTGTAACTTTTATCGCAATCACATTCCTGACTTTGCTAACATTGCTAGTCCTCTCACTAATTTGCTTTGGAAGGACGCAAAATTTGAATGGTCAAAGGAGTGTGAGAATGCATTCTTAGTTCTTAGACGAAAGTTAATGTCAGCTCCAGTACCAGTAAAGGCAGATTTAACTAAACCGTTCGAGTTACACACAGATGCTAGCGACTCGCACATTGGCGGAGCTCTTATGCAGCTGGAGGGCGAGAAAGATCTGAGACCTATTGGATACTTTTCAAAGAAACTTACCCCAACAGAAAAAATATACTCAGTAACAGATAAGGAAGCTATGGCAGTAGTGAGTGCATGTAGATTTTTCAGCCACTATTTATGGTGCAAACCCTTTTCCATCGTTACTGACCATAGACCATTAACCACCATATTTAAGAAAAAGACTAAATGCCCACGTATGTCGCGTTATTTGTTGGAGATGAGAGACTACGATTTTGTGATAAGATATAAAAAGGGTGTGAATTATTATGTCCCAGATACTTTGAGTAGACCAGCAGGAGCTATCGAGGAGGCCTCAGATATAACCCAATTTAATGCAGAATTTCGGTGGCTGGGTCTTACAGTAGACAGGTCTGGGAAGCCCAGAGAGCAGACCCAAGGTGGAGGCAGGTAATTCAGTATTTAGAAGGTCAGTTACCCAGGAAGTTGTCTGGTAATCGTCCCATTTACGCTTTCGAAATGAACGAGGGGATTCTGTATGTCCGAAGAGAAGAAATGGGAAAGTGGAGGTTGTGCCTGGTAGTACCCAAGTCTTTAGTTGCTATTGCCTGTTCAATTGTTCATAACCCTTCACACCTAGGAGAACGCAAGACGGTAGCCAAGGCAAGGCAGTTTTTCTATTGGCCGTCTCTACTGACCGATGTGCAACATTTTGCTAAATCATGCAAGTCATGTCAGTAGTTCAAGGGTCACGGGAAGATTGTGCACTATTTTAAGGAATTGCCACCAGTAGATGATAATGGTCAGAGAGTTGCAATAGATCTCATAGATTTGCATAATAGTAGGAGTGGTCACAGGTATTGTCTCACGGTGATAGACCATTTTTCTAGGTACCTACGTATCTACCCCCTTTGTACAAAATCCACCAAAGCCGTAGCTGAAGAATTTAAGAAGGACATCTGTAAGTATGGCAAGCCACAGGTAGTCATCATGGACAATGGAGGAGAAATCACCAGCGCAAAGTTTAGAGATTTTTGTAGGAGAGCTGGGATTAAGCAAGGATTCTGTCTACCTTACCATCCCCGAGGAAATTCAGTTATTGAGAGAGTACATAGGACCTTAAAGACAGTATAGGCAATCTTGAGCCAAGAACACCCGAATACGTGACCCATGTACCTGTGTGACACTGAGAAAGCATTGAACGAAGCAGTGCATACCTCCCTAGGTACATCACCATTCTTTGCTTTTTATGGTCGTCATCCAAATTGCAAGGTAGGAGATTTGCAGTTGCCTACTGATGAAGACTGTGTAGAGAAAATAGATGTCAAACAGATGCTCAAGGAGACACAACGTTGGATGACAGCAGGATACCTTAACAGGGCAAATGAGGCACATAGGAATGACTTTCTAGAAGCAGGTGAATAGTTTGGATATATGTCGAAGAGTGCATGCCTGGTACAGCATCAAAGCTAAATAGAAAATGGCAGGGTCCTTACAAGATTGTCAGAGTTATCGATCAGGGTCGAGCCTATGAGTTAGAAAATGTGTTTGATGGCACCATCTTGTGTAGGGCAGCTGAAAAGGTTAAAAGATATGTTGAAAGAGATGCCTTATTGAGTACGGTGGATCACAAGTTTTTGACCAGTGAGGAAGAGGAAGAGATACTGTCTAGTGCAGTGGTTCCCAACCTTTTTCATTACATTACCCGTTTACTGACTTCTTCAAGTTTATGTTACCCATATTCATCAAGTGTATGTACAGTAGTATATATCTATGATAAAATAAATAGATAAGGGTTATCAAAAAATATATTGAAGGCTTGATGTTTTATTTCTGTTTATATAATCTCAGTTTTTACATGTATGTATGAGTAAATACTTTAACTTTTCAATGAAGTGAATTCCAAATAAAAACTAAAATTATATATGACAATTACCCACTCAAATTATCCAAATTACCCACTTGTGGGTAATTACCCATAGGTTGGGAACCACTGGTCTAGTGTAAGATCCCGGAGACCGCCTGAGAGATTGCAGTACATGTAGATGATGGGTGTATGGTGTATATATTGTATATACTCATTTTTATTTCTCTCTGAGCACGCCTTGTCCTTGCCTTGACTGGCTGGGAACTTGGAGTAAGGTATGCCCTTCCAGACCGTACCTGTGTATTTATCTTTTCTACCAGTACCTATGATGTTGTAATTTTGTGTCAATTAATAGGGTTGAGTAGTTGTTTAGGGTATGTCCAGCTTTTACAGAGATGAGGCGTGGAAGCTGCGTGTTTGTAAAATCCAGTGCACCAAGGTGTATAGGCCGTCGTTCTTGCCTTACCTCGATTCTTTTTTTTTTTTTTTTTTTTAGGTTAGATTGTTAGGCTTGTTAGGGATAATGAGATCTCACAATTAGGACTTTTTTTTTACCCCAGAGTTAGGGAACTGTACATGTGAGGGGCAGTTCTACCTGAAAGTCTTCACCTGGAGGTTTCCTACTTGCTTTGAGAACCTCGAGCGCTGAGTGTATGTAATACCCAAACTGCAGTATGGGATTGCTCTGAGAGAGAGGGGAAGTTTCCAGTTTCTCTATAGGGCTTGGAGATGTTGATCTATGGGGTTCTCGCATGTTAGGAGAGGTAGGTAGGTTTCGCTCGGTCCCTCTGGACAGAACGCAGTGGAGTGGCTCGAGTTACTCTTAGCTAAGCACAAAGTTTCTCCTTATAGCAGAACATTCTACTTGTGAGTAATATGCCTGGTGAGTGGCATACGTCGTCAGTTGCATATAGTGAGTAGCAGGAGAAAATTTACTCGTAGTAGAGGATTTTTTTTGGGTGGACATGACAGCCGCCGAGTATTCTCGAACATGGAGCTTATGTAATATCCTACAGTTGCAGTATAGGACACGTTAGCTGGTGTTTTGGAGGTGTGTAGATTGGATTCCTCTCACGTGCAAGGAGCGTGTGGAACACCCCACAGTAGCAATATTGAGGGAGACTGGTCAAGTAGGTGAACTTACGTACCGTGTGTGTTAAATATGGGTACTGGGTATTTCCGAGGAGTTCAGGTCCAGTTGCCCGAACTTTTGGTCTTCCCTAACCGTGGGTGGATATAGTGCCCGGAAGTGATAATGAGTTGTATCTAGTTCATTTGATACGACCAAAAGTTCGGATTAGTGAGAGAGTGTGGCCGGGGCATAGTTGTTACCATGCGGACATACCAGAACATAGATTAAGTTACCTAGTTGCTAAGTCATTTTTGTTCCTACTGTAATTTACTGGTATTAAGTCTCTTTATAATATGGAATCTCGAGTGGATGGGAATATGTGTCTTGGTCACGCAATCAAGCATAATGTACACGTGCACAAAGTGATGTAAAGCACGATGGTTTTCGTTGCTTTTCGATGTAAGGGTATAAAGAGAGAAGTGTTGGTGAGTAATTATTGTAACTAGAGAATGTCATTTATTTCGGGTAATCGATTGTAAGGGGAAAGACATCACATTGAGTCTATCACAAGTCTGTAGTAATTAAAATTTTAAATTGCATACGCCATCATCTCCCCCCTCCCCCTTTGCATCACGCAGTTTTGGCGTGTTTCACTCGCTCACCGGCAGTGATAGGCGGCAGATGATTGGTACTGTCGTCATCCCCCCCCCCCTCCAAGGAATTCTGTAAGTAATTTGATATTATGTCTGATATGTTGAAGCGCGAATAATGATATCCCACGAGTGATAATAGTGACGAAATAAAGAAATAGACTCGGGGTAGAATCAAGTGTTGTCGTTCCGTAGCAAGTGTGTATCGGTGACGCCATTAGCCATTGGAAAAGCGAGTCCCGAGTTTCCCGCTCACCACTCTGGTATCCTGTGAGCTGAATAGTGAGGTATTTCCCAAATATTTGTGTAATGTACTTTATATTATTATTTAGTAACTAGAGTAAGCTAGCTACAGAGTTCTGTCTGAGCCTCAGATAAGTGTGTGATTTTTTGTGGGCCAAATATCAGGTGCCCTGGAACTGTAAACTGTTAATATGTGTTGAGATGACTTTGCAATTCAGTACTTATTAGGGCTATGTTGTGAGTTAAAGTTCACGTAGTTATTTCGGGAGGCACAATGATATTGATGCAGTGATGATTTTCATGGTTAGTTAAAGTTATTCATGCTTACTGTATTTGTTATAGTACTTTCTCTTCCATGTTATCCCTACAATAAGTATTACTTTGAGCAGACCTATGTCTCTGTAGTGCCATGTGTTATTCTGTTATTATTTGAGATGCCGAGTGTTGTAACTCCTGTTTCTTTATTATGAGACTTTCCTGATCATGTGAAGGGATTACTTGCACTGGGGAGAATAGTTATTCATTATACCTATTAACTTCTAGCGGGTCAAAGTGTGGAGGTCGAAGTCCCAGTGAGTGAGTCAAAGTTCAAGTGTAGAGGTCGAAGTCCCAGTGAGTGAGTCAAGGCCTCAATGCGTGAGTCAAGGTCCAAGTATGGATGTCAAGGTCGGGAGTTGCAGAGGACCAGACCAGTGAACTGTGTGCTCAGAGGGACGATTATGAAGGAACATATTGGGCTGGGACAAAGGAGCTAAGTTTTGTGGATTTGATATTAGGACCATATATATTTTTTTCTGAACAACGTGCCAACTGATTAAGGTTTAATCTGTAAAGCAAGTAGCTGGGGAAGATTTCTACTCATTTTTTTTTTTTTTTTTTGGTCTTATTAATACATATTTCCTCCCACTCGAACTTTATTGTTTGTATAACCCTTGAGAACTGGTGGTATAGAGCTTACCTAGTAGTTTGTTAATGTATAACCTTATGAGCATTTTGGGGAAATTGCGAAGGTTGGGCTTGGGTTGGCTGAGTTGGAGACTGGCCCCGTCATTTTCACATGCTACCATTCTTAACTTGACCACTTGAAATATAATAAACGCAACCGAAGAGGCCGCTAGTGGGAGAGAGTCTCCATCAATCTGAGTTCCCGACCTTTCCAGCACACAGTGGTCATCAATAGTGACTTCATTTCTGTCCCTTTTGACCACATAAAAGTCTGGATTCCAGAGGTGACAGTATAAGTGGTGGCACAGCGTTGGGATGACCTATTAATGTGAGAGTAATTTAAATACTAAGCAGTAATTGAGCGATCATTTAGATGATTGTCATTACATGTAATTAAGATAATAGCTCATCCCCCAGTTCTCAAAGGTATATGTACTTGGCATTATATGTAGAATTGTAAGGTATGTGAATTTGTAGTGTATACTATCTTGGTGTAGTAGTTTAGCATTCGCCTCCTGGGGTTGCTCACGTTTGTATAATTCATGATGGAGTCCCGTATTGAAAAATTGATTGACATTGAGACTGAGATGCCTGGGGGAGTAGGTGTGAAGCAGGAACCCTCCGCAATTGATTAGTGTTTTGAGAGTATCTGAGCTTTGGAGGAGGTGTTAGGCCCACCCGGACTCACCCCGACCAAGGTTGGAGGCCCATTACAATCTACCCCCATAAAGTCTGGAAATCCATTTAGGCAGTCAACTCCACAGTGGTCAAATTTGCCTGTAGGAGGTATGCAGAGCCATCAGGGAGATTCGGTAGTACTAGAGTGCAAGGATGTTGATGTCCTTAGGATGAGTGAAATGTAAGGTCTACATACTAGGACCCTGGTGGATCACTTTCTAATGCAGGTGGAGTCAGTGACTGCTAACTTAGAACAGCAGAAGCCGGTAGCACTCACCTGTATGGACACAGAGTTGTGTACATATGTTCTGGGAGAGTTAAACCTATGTGAGGAAGGCGGTACTTATTGGGACATCGAGACATTGTTGCAGCGTGAGTTCAGAGGTCCCGAAGGGATTGCTGATGCATTCCGTGAGCTTGCCCAAATGTTGTATAACTCTGAAGATTCACCTAAGAGATTTGTTAGACAGTTCAAGAGTAACTTTAGACCAATTTGTAGAGGACATCCCCATACTAACCCTTCCAATGTGGAGCAGTTGTGGATGAAAGCTGTGTCACGTAATGCACCACAGGAAGTTAGGGAGCGATTAGAGTTGTTTAAAGATCTGGGAATGGAGGAGACCTTTATTTCAGAAATAGAAAGTGAAAGGGGTTATAGACAGTGGCATAGAGTGGCAAAAGTTGTGGATGAACAAAGGTCTGTTGATAATTATGTTCCAACCCCAACTAGAATCACACCTCCAGTTGTTAGTGACAATGCTCATTCAGTGACTCGAGTACCCATACGTGAGGTATCCTTAAAACCTAGACCTACAATGTGGCCTTGTGGGTGGTGTTCAAATGGCAGTAAACATGACATGGCGAACTGTCCAAGGAAACCAGAGCAAGGAAGTTGTTTTGATTGCTTGAAAGCTAACTCTAGAAGGGGACATGAGAAATGCTCTAGTAGACCTAACTTGAGTAGAAAACCCGAGAGAAGCGTGCCAAGTATACCTCCCGCAACAGTTAATCCCCTTCCATAGCAGGATTCTCAATTGCATTCAGACTCCCAACAGCCTAGAGAATGACTAGAGGTCCCTGAGGTAATGCAGGCTGCCAGTCATGTCATGTGTAGTGTACAGGATGTAGAACAGAATGAGAGTTGTCAGAACCTTTCAGATACTGAGGTGAAGGAAGTCTGAAAAGTTCGAGGTGAAGTAAACACTCTAGTGATATGCTTGATTTTGGGATAGTATTAGGTTTCAGCTTTTGTAGATACTGGTAGTGTAGGAACATTGATGAAAGAAAGTACAGCGAATAGGATCAAAGATTAGTAAGTGCCGACATTCATTGCATTCAGTATATATCCAACCATAAGTTAACTGTTGTTGGCCAGGTTTCGTCGGTAGTGCACATTTCCCCTGAGACAAGCATAGTGCAGTGATTTGTAGTGATCCCAGATTATTATTTGTCAACCGAAGTGCTCATGGGTGAGGACTTAATTGATAGGGCGATTTTCACCTGGAACGGAGAAGGTCAGGTGATGCATTGGGGTGGTCAGCAGTACGAGGTCCGAAATAAGCTTTGCCAGACAGTGAATAGAATTAAAGTACCAGACTAACCATACGAGAAAAGGAGAAGGAGAGCTAGTACAAGTGAAGTGTAGGACCGTGGTACCTGCACAGACATTGATGTCAGTACCCATTGCGTTAAAAGACAGAAAATCTGGAGATGTCTTACATGTTAGTAAATTTCAGAAGGCCTGGGGTAAAGCTTCATTAACACCAAATTGTTGCGTGAGAGTGAGAATGGGACATGATATTTACCCATTGCCAATGTAACCAAGGGACCAGTGAAGCTAAACCCAGGACAAGTGTTGGGGACGTACCATGTTGTTGATGAGTCAAATATTACTTATCTTAACCCCAAAGAACAGGACAGAAGTCCAGCTGAATTAGTGCGACCAGCAGGCGAGGCAGAAGGTGACCTTGTGGCACCAGTATTCCGGGTCGATAATGCATTGTTACCACACATGGATCAGGCACAGGATGGGAGTGACAGATGTGCTGCGCTTACTTTGATTCTCAGAGAGCTGAAGAGGGCACATTTGTCTCAGTCACAGAGGGACAAATTAAGAGAGTTGATATTGGATAGTAATGCACTGTTCATTCTTGGTCCGAAGGAAATTGGCACCCTTAAAGTACCTGAATCCCACATTGCTACAATTGACTCTGAACCCGTGTGTATGCCCTTGTATCGACATCCTGAGCAAGCAAGGAAGATAGTTTCCGAGATGATTGACGAGATGATTGAAAAGGATGTGACTGAAGAATCGCTAATGCATATTTAGCCCCCATAGTCTTAGTCAGCAAGCCGGATGGCAGTAAAAGGATGTGTATTGATTATTGGGCTCTTAATAAGAAGGTCAAGATAGATATCCAACCCCTACCCCGACTAGATGAATTAGTAGAGGAAAGTGCTGGGAAAAAGTTTTACTGCACTCTTGATATGAAAGACGCCTACCTCCAAGTTCGGTTGGATGAAAGCTCTCGAGACTTGACACCTTTTTCTGATGGAGTTAATTTGTTCAGATACAAGAGCTTACCTTTTGGATTGTCTGTGAGTCCAGCAATTTTCACGAGGAAAATGCAGCAAGTGTTAGCCCCTTTACTTAGAGAAGATTGGTGTCGTAACTACCTAGACGATGTTGTGATTTGGCCAGACTCTTTTGATCAGATCCTAGATCGACTGAAGATTACCTTTGGAAGATTAACCGAGTTTGGAATGAAGCTGAATGTTAGTAAATGCTATTTCATAAAGCAAGAAATTAAGTTCTTGGGACATGTAATGTCGGGGAAAGGAGTACGCCCTGACATTAAGAATCTCGAAGCCACTGAACAGATGTCACGACCACCGAAGGCCAAGGATGTGAGACACTTTGTGGGCATGTGTAACTTTTATCGCAATCACATTCCTGACTTTGCTAACATTGCTAGTCCTCTCACTAATTTGCTTTGGAAGGACGCAAAATTTGAATGGTCAAAGGAGTGTGAGAATGCATTCTTAGTTCTTAGACGAAAGTTAATGTCAGCTCCAGTACTAGTAAAGGCAGATTTAACTAAACCGTTCGAGTTACACACAGATGCTAGCGACTCGCACATTGGCGGAGCTCTTATGCAGCTGGAGGGCGAGAAAGATCTGAGACCTATTGGATACTTTTCAAAGAAACTTACCCCAACAGAAAAAATATACTCAGTAACAGATAAGGAAGCTATGGCAGTAGTGAGTGCATGTAGATTTTTCAGCCACTATTTATGGTGCAAACCCTTTTCCATCGTTACTGACCATAGACCATTAACCACCATCTTTAAGAAAAAGACTAAATGCCCACGTATGTCGCGTTATTTGTTGGAGATGAGAGACTACGATTTTGTGATAAGATATAAAAAGGGTGTGAATTATTATGTCCCAGATACTTTGAGTAGACCAGCAGGAGCTATCGAGGAGGCCTCAGATATAACCCAATTTAATGCAGAATTTCGGTGGCTGGGTCTTACGGTAGACAGGTCTGGGAAGCCCAGAGAGCAGACCCAAGGTGGAGGCAGGTAATTCAGTATTTAGAAGGTCAGTTACCCAGGAAGTTGTCTGGTAATCGTCCCATTTACTCTTTCGAAATGAACGAGGGGATTCTGTATGTCCGAAGAGAAGAAATGGGAAAGTGGAGGTTGTGCCTGGTAGTACCCAAGTCTTTAGTTGCTATTGCCTGTTCAATTGTTCATAACCCTTCACACCTAGGAGAACGCAAGACGGTAGCCCAGGCAAGGCAGTTTTTCTATTGGCCGTCTCTACTGACCGATGTGCAACATTTTGCTAAATCATGCAAGTCATGTCAGTAGTTCAAGGGTCACGGGAAGATTGTGCACTATTTTAAGGAATTGCCACCAGTAGATGATAATGGTCAGAGAGTTGCAATAGATCTCATAGATTTGCATAATAGTAGGAGTGGTCACAGGTATTGTCTCACGGTGATAGACCATTTTTCTAGGTACCTACGTATCTACCCCCTTTGTACAAAATCCACCAAAGCCGTAGCTGAAGAATTTAAGAAGGACATCTGTAAGTATGGCAAGCCACAGGTAGTCATCATGGACAATGGAGGAGAAATCACCAGCGCAAAGTTTAGAGATTTTTGTAGGAGAGCTGGGATTAAGCAACGATTCTGTCTACCTTACCATCCCCGAGGAAATTCAGTTATTGAGAGAGTACATAGGACCTTAAAGACAGTATAGGCAATCTTGAGCCAAGAACACCCGAATACGTGACCCATGTACCTGTGTGACACTGAGAAAGCATTGAACGAAGCAGTGCATACCTCCCTAGGTACATCACCATTCTTTGCTTTTTATGGTCGTCATCCAAATTGCAAGGTAGGAGATTTGCAGTTGCCTACTGATGAAGACTGTGTAGAGAAAATAGATGTCAAACAGATGCTCAAGGAGACACAACGTTGGATGACAGCAGGATACCTTAACAGGGCAAATGAGGCACATAGGAATGACTTTCTAGAAGCAGGTGAATAGTTTGGATATATGTCGAAGAGTGCATGCCTGGTACAGCATCAAAGCTAAATAGAAAATGGCAGGGTCCTTACAAGATTGTCAGAGTTATCGATCAGGGTCGAGCCTATGAGTTAGAAAATGTGTTTGATGGCACCATCTTGTGTAGGGCAGCTGAAAAAGTTAAAAGATATGTTGAAAGAGATGCCTTATTGAGTACGGTGGATCACAAGTTTTTGACCAGTGAGGAAGAGGAAGAGATACTGTCTAGTGCAGTGGTTCCCAACCTTTTTCATTACATTACCCGTTTACTGACTTCTTCAAGTTTATGTTACCCATATTCATCAAGTGTATGTACAGTAGTATATATCTATGATAAAATAAATAGATAAGGGTTATCAAAAAATATATTGAAGGCTTGATGTTTTATTTCTGTTTATATAATCTCAGTTTTTACATGTATGTATGAGTAAATACTTTAACTTTTCAATGAAGTGAATTCCAAATAAAAACTAAAATTATATATGACAATTACCCACTCAAATTATCCAAATTACCCACTTGTGGGTAATTACCCATAGGTTGGGAACCACTGGTCTAGTGTAAGATCCCGGAGACCGCCTGAGAGATTGCAGTACATGTAGATGATGGGTGTATGGTGTATATATTGTATTTACTCATTTTTTTTTCTCTGAGCACGCCTTGTCCTTGCCTTGACTGGCTGGGAACTTGGAGTAAGGTATGCCCTTCCAGACCGTACCTGTGTATTTATCTTTTCTACCAGTACCTATGATGTTGTAATTTTGTGTCAATTAATAGGGTTGAGTAGTTGTTTAGGGTATGTCCAGCTTTTGGAGAGATGAGGAGCGGAAGCTGCGTGTTTGTCAAATCCAGTGCACCACGGTGTATAGACCGTCGTTCTTCCCTTACCTCGATTCTTTTTTTTTTTTTTTTAGGTTAGATTTTTAGGCTTCGTTAGGGAAAATGAGCTCTCACAGTTAGGATTTTTTTTTTTTCCAGATTTTGGGAATTGTACATGTGAGTGGCAGTTCTACCTGAAGGTCTTCACCTGGAGGTTTGCTACTTGCTTTGAGAACCTCGAGCGCTGAGTGTATGTAATACCCAAACTGCAGTATGGGATTGCTCTGAGAGAGAGGGGAAGTTTCCAGTTTCTCTATAGGGCTTGGAGATGTTGATCTATGGGGTTCTCGCATGTTAGGAGAGGTAGGTAGGTTTCGCTCGGTCCCTCTGGACAGAACGCAGTGGAGTGGCTCGAGTTACTCTTAGCTAAGCACAAAGTTTCTCCTTATAGCAGAACATTCTACTTGTGAGTAATATGCCTGGTGAGTGGCATACGTCGTCAGTTGCATATAGTGAGTAGCAGGAGAAAATTTACTCGTAGTAGAGGATTTTTTTTGGGTGGACATGACAGCCGCCGAGTATTCTCGAACATGGAGCTTATGTAATATCCTACAGTTGCAGTATAGGACACGTTAGCTGGTGTTTTGGAGGTGTGTAGATTGGATTCCTCTCACGTGCAAGGAGCGTGTGGAACACCCCACAGTAGCAATATTGAGGGAGACTGGTCAAGTAGGTGAACTTACGTACCGTGTGTGTTAAATATGGGTACTGGGTATTTCCGAGGAGTTCAGGTCCAGTTGCCCGAACTTTTGGTCTTCCCTAACCGTGGGTGATGTAGTGCCCGGAAGTGATAATGAGTTGTATCTAGTTCATTTGATACGACCAAAAGTTCGGATTAGTGAGAGAGTGTGGCCGGGGCATAGTTGTTACCATGCGGACATACCAGAACATAGATTAAGTTACCTAGTTGCTAAGTCATTTTTGTTCCTACTGTAATTTACTGGTATTAAGTCTCTTTATAATATGGAATCTCGAGTGGATGGGAATATGTGTCTTGGTCACGTAATCAAGCATAATGTACACGTGCACAAAGTGATGTAAAGCAAGATGGTTTTCGTTGTTTTTCGATGTAAGTGTATAAAGAGAGAAGTGTTGGTGAGTAATTATTGTAACTAGAGAATGTCATTTATTTCGGGTAATCGATTGTAAGGGGAAAGACATCACATTGAGTCTATCACAAGTCTGTAGTAATTAAAATTTTAAATTGCATACACCATTATCTCCCCCCTCCCCCTTTGCATCACGCAGTTTTGGCGTGTTTCACTCGCTCACCGGCAGTGATAGGCGGCAGATGATTGGTACTGTCGTCATCCCCCCCCCCCCTCCAAGGAATTCTGTAAGTAATTTGATATTATGTCTGATATGTTGAAGCGCGAATAATGATATCCCAAGAGTGATAATAGTGACGAAATAAAGAAATAGACTCGGGGTAGAATCAAGTGTTGTCGTTCCGTAGCAAGTGTGTATCGGTGAAGCCATTAGCCATTGGAAAAGCGAGTCCCGAGTTTCCCGCTCACCACTCTGGTATCCTGTGAGCTGAATAGTGAGGTATTTCCCAAATATTTGTGTAATGTACTTTATATTATTATTTAGTAACTAGAGTAAGAGAATGCTAGCTACAGAGTTCTGTCTGAGCCTCAGATAAGTGTGATTTTTTTTTTTGTGGGCCAAATATCAGGTGCCCTGGAACTGTAAACTGTTAATATGTGTTGAGATGACTTTGCAATTCAGTACTTATTAGGGCTGTGTTGTGAGTTAAAGTTCACGTAGTTATTTCGGGAGGCACAATGATATTGATGCAGTGATGATTTTCATGGTTAGTTAAAGTTATTCATGCTTACTGTATTTGTTATAGTACTTTCTCTTCCATGTTATCCCTACAATAAGTATTATTTTGAGCAGACCTATGTCTCTGTAGTGCCATGTGTTATTCTGTTATTATTTGAGATGCCGAGTGTTGTAACTCCTGTTTCTTTATTATGAGACTTTCCTGATCATGTGAAGGGATTACTTGCACTGGGGAGAATAGTTATTCATTATACCTATTAACTTCTAGCGGGTCAAAGTGTGGAGGTCGAGGTCCCAGTGAGTGACTCAAAGTTCAAGTGTAGAGGTCGAAGTCCCAGTGAGTGAGTCAAGGCCTCAATGCGTGAGTCAAGGTCCAAGTATGGATGTCAAGGTCGGGAGTTGCAGAGGACCAGACCAGTGAACTGTGCGCTCAGAGGGACGATTATGAAGGAACATATTGGACTGGGACAAAGGAGCTAAGTTTTGTGGATTTGATATTAGGACCATATATATTTTTTTCTGAACAACGTGCCAACTGATTAAGGTTTAATCTGTAAAGCAAGTAGCTGGGGAAGATTTCTACTCATTTTTTTTTTTTTTTGTCTTATTAATACATATTTCCTCCCACTCGAACTTTATTGTTTGTATAACCCTTGAGAACTGGTGGTATAGAGCTTACCTAGTAGTTTGTTAATGTATAACCTTATGAGCATTTTGGGGAAATTGCGAAGGTTGGGCTTGGGTTGGCTGAGTTGGAGACTGGCCCCGTCATTTTCACATGCTACCATTCTTAACTTGACCACTTGAAATATAATAAACGCAACCGAAGAGGCCGCTAGTGGGAGAGAGTCTCCATCAATCTGAGTTCCCGACCGTTCCAGCACACAGTGGTCATCAATAGTGACTTCATTTCTGTCCCTTTTGACCACATAAAAGTCTGGATTCCAGAGGTGACAGTACAAGTGGTGGCACAGCGTTGGGATGACCTATTAGTGTGAGAGTAATTTAAATACTAAGCAGTAATTGAGCGATCATTTAGATGATTGTCATTACATGTAATTAAGATAATAGCTCATCCCCCAGTTCTCAAAGGTATATGTACTTGGCATTATATGTAGAATTGTAAGGTATGTGAATTTGTAGTGTATACTATCTTGGTGTAGTAGTTTAGCATTCGCCTCCTGGGGTTGCTCACGTTTGTATAATTCATGATGGAGTCCCGTATTGAAAAATTGATTGACATTGAGACTGAGATGCCTGGGGGAGTAGGTGTGAAGCAGGAACCCTCCGCAATTGATTAGTGTTTTGAGAGTATCTGAGCTTTGGAGGAGGTGTTAGGCCCACCCGGACTCACCCCGACCAAGGTTGGAGGCCCATTACAATCTACCCCCATAAAGTCTGGAAATCCATTTAGGCAGTCAACTCCACAGTGGTCAAATTTGCCTGTAGGAGGTATGCAGAGCTATCAGGGAGATTCGGTAGTACTAGAGTGCAAGGATGTTGATGTCCTTAGGATGAGTGAAATGTAAGGTCTACATACTAGGACCCTGGTGGATCACTTTCTAATGCAGGTGGAGTCAGTGACTGCTAACTTAGAACAGCAGAAGCCGGTAGCACTCACCTGTATGGACACAGAGTTGTGTACATATGTTCTGGGAGAGTTAAACCTATGTGAGGAAGGCGGTACTTATTGGGACATCGAGACATTGTTGCAGCGTGAGTTCAGAGGTCCCGAAGGGATTGCTGATGCATTCCGTGAGCTTGCCCAAATGTTGTATAACTCTGAAGATTCACCTAAGAGATTTGTTAGACAGTTCAAGAGTAACTTTAGACCAATTTGTAGAGGACATCCCCATACTAACCCTTCCAATGTGGAGCAGTTGTGGATGAAAGCTGTGTCACGTAATGCACCACAGGAAGTTAGGGAGCGATTAGAGTTGTTTAAAGATCTGGGAATGGAGGAGACCTTTATTTCAGAAATAGAAAGTGAAAGGGGTTATAGACAGTGGCATAGAGTGGCAAAAGTTGTGGATGAACAAAGGTCTGTTGATAATTATGTTCCAACCCCTACTAGAATCACACCTCCAGTTGTTAGTGACAATGCTCATTCAGTGACTCGAGTACCCATACGTGAGGTATCCTTTAAACCTAGACCTACAATGTGGCCTTGTGGGTGGTGTTCAAATCGCAGTAAACGTGACATGGCGAACTGTCCAAGGAAACCAGAGCGAGGAAGTTGTTTTGATTGCTTGAAAGCTAACTCTAGAAGGGGACATGAGAAATGCCCTAGTAGACCTAACTTGAGTAGAAAACCAGAGAGAAGCGTGCCAAGTATACCTCCCGCAACAGTTAATCCCCTTCCATAGCAGGATTCTCAATTGCATTCAGACTCCCAACAGCCTAGAGAATGACTAGAGGTCCCTGAGGTAATGCAGGCTGCCAGTCATGTCATGTGTAGTGTACAGGATGTAGAACAGAATGAGAGTTGTCAGAACCTTTCAGATACTGAGGTGAAGGAAGTCTGAAAAGTTCGAGGTGAAGTAAACACTCTAGTGATATGCTTGATTTTGGGATAGTATTAGGTTTCAGCTTTTGTAGATACTGGTAGTGTAGGAACATTGATGAAAGAAAGTACAGCGAATAGGATCAAAGATTAGTAAGTGCCGACATTCATTGCATTCAGTATATATCCAACCATAAGTTAACTGTTGTTGGCCAGGTTTCGTCGGTAGTGCACATTTCCCCTGAGACAAGCATAGTGCAGTGATTTGTAGTGATCCCAGATTATTATTTGTCAACCGAAGTGCTCATGGGTGAGGACTTAATTGATAGGGCGATTTTCACCTGGAACGGAGAAGGTCAGGTGATGCATTGGGGTGGTCAGCAGTACGAGGTCCGAAATAAGCTTTGCCAGACAGTGAATAGAATTAAAGTACCAGACTAACCATACGAGAAAAGGAGAAGGAGAGCTAGTACAAGTGAAGTGTAGGACCGTGGTACCTGCACAGACATTGATGTCAGTACCCATTGCGTTAAAAGACAGAAAATCTGGAGATGTCTTACATGTTAGTAAATTTCAGAAGGCCTGGGGTAAAGCTTCATTAACACCAAATTGTTGCGTGAGAGTGAGAATGGGACATGATATTTACCCATTGCCAATGTAACCAAGGGACCAGTGAAGCTAAACCCAGGACAAGTGTTGGGGACGTACCATGTTGTTGATGAGTCAAATATTACTTATCTTAACCCCAAAGAACAGGACAGAAGTCCAGCTGAATTAGTGCGACCAGCAGGCGAGGCAGAAGGTGACCTTGTGGCACCAGTATTCCGGGTCGATAATGCATTGTTACCACACATGGATCAGGCACAGGATGGGAGTGACAGATGTGCTGCGCTTACTTTGATTCTCAGAGAGCTGAAGAGGGCACATTTGTCTCAGTCACAGAGGGACAAATTAAGAGAGTTGATATTGGATAGTAATGCACTGTTCATTCTTGGTCCGAAGGAAATTGGCACCCTTAAAGTACCTGAATCCCACATTGCTACAATTGACTCTGAACCCGTGTGTATGCCCTTGTATCGACATCCTGAGCAAGCAAGGAAGATAGTTTCCGAGATGATTGACGAGATGATTGAAAAGGATGTGACTGAAGAATCGCTAATGCATATTTAGCCCCCATAGTCTTAGTCAGCAAGCCGGACGGCAGTAATAGGATGTGTATTGATTACTGGGCTCTTAATAAGAAGGTCAAGATAGATATCCAACCCCTACCCCGACTAGATGAATTAGTAGAGGAAAGTGCTGGGAAAAAGTTTTACTGCACTCTTGATATGAAAGACGCCTACCTCCAAGTTCGGTTGGATGAAAGCTCTCGAGACTTGACACCTTTTTCTGATGGAGTTAATTTGTTCAGATACAAGAGCTTACCTTTTGGATTGTCTGTGAGTCCAGCAATTTTCACGAGGAAAATGCAGCAAGTGTTAGCCCCTTTACTTAGAGAAGATTGGTGTCGTAACTACCTAGACGATGTTGTGATTTGGCCAGACTCTTTTGATCAGATCCTAGATCGACTGAAGATTACCTTTGGAAGATTAACCGAGTTTGGAATGAAGCTGAATGTTAGTAAATGCTATTTCATAAAGCAAGAAATTAAGTTCTTGGGACATGTAATGTCGGGGAAAGGAGTACGCCCTGCCAGTAAGAATCTCGAAGCCACTGAACAGATGTCACGACCACCGAAGGCCAAGGATGTGAGACACTTTGTGGGCATGTGTAACTTTTATCGCAATCACATTCCTGACTTTGCTAACATTGCTAGTCCTCTCACTAATTTGCTTTGGAAGGACGCAAAATTTGAATGGTCAAAGGAGTGTGAGAATGCATTCTTAGTTCTTAGACGAAAGTTAATGTCAGCTCCAGTACCAGTAAAGGCAGATTTAACTAAACCGTTCGAGTTACACACAGATGCTAGCGACTCGCACATTGGCGGAGCTCTTATGCAGCTGGAGGGCGAGAAAGATCTGAGACCTATTGGATACTTTTCAAAGAAACTTACCCCAACAGAAAAAATATACTCAGTAACAGATAAGGAAGCTATGGCAGTAGTGAGTGCATGTAGATTTTTCAGCCACTATTTATGGTGCAAACCCTTTTCCATCGTTACTGACCATAGACCATTAACCACCATATTTAAGAAAAAGACTAAATGCCCACGTATGTCGCGTTATTTGTTGGAGATGAGAGACTACGATTTTGTGATAAGATATAAAAAGGGTGTGAATTATTATGTCCCAGATACTTTGAGTAGACCAGCAGGAGCTATCGAGGAGGCCTCAGATATAACCCAATTTAATGCAGAATTTCGGTGGCTGGGACTTACGGTAGTCAGGTCTGGGAAGCCCAGAGAGCAGACCCAAGGTGGAGGCAGGTAATTCAGTATTTAGAAGGTCAGTTACCCAGGAAGTTGTCTGGTAATCGTCCCATTTACGCTTTCGAAATGAACGAGGGGATTCTGTATGTCCGAAGAGAAGAAATGGGAAAGTGGAGGTTGTGCCTGGTAGTACCCAAGTCTTTAGTTGCTATTGCCTGTTCAATTGTTCATAACCCTTCACACCTAGGAGAACGCAAGACGGTAGCCAAGGCAAGGCAGTTTTTCTATTGGCCGTCTCTACTGACCGATGTGCAACATTTTGCTAAATCATGCAAGTCATGTCAGTAGTTCAAGGGTCACGGGAAGATTGTGCACTATTTTAAGGAATTGCCACCAGTAGATGATAATGGTCAGAGAGTTGCAATAGATCTCATAGATTTGCATATTAGTAGGAGTGGTCACAGGTATTGTCTCACGGTGATAGACCATTTTTCTAGGTACCTACGTATCTACCCCCTTTTATACAAAATCCACCAAAGCGGTAGCTGAAGAATTTAAGAAGGACATCTGTAAGTATGGCAAGCCACAGGTAGTCATCATGGACAATGGAGGAGAAATCACCAGCGCAGAGTTTAGAGATTTTTGTAGGAGAGCTGGGATTAAGCAAGGATTCTGTCTACCCTACCATCCCCGAGGAAATTAAGTTATTGAGAGAGCACATAGGACCTTAAAGACAGTATAGGCAATCCTGAGCCAAGAACACCCGAATACGTGGCCCATGTACCTGTGTGACACTGAGAAAGCATTGAACGAAGCAGTGCATACCTCCCTAGGTACATCACCATTCTTTGCTTTTTATGGTCGTCATCCAAATTGCGAGGTAGGAGATTTGCAGTTGCCTACTGATGGAGACTGTGTAGAGAAAATAGATGTCAAACAGATGCTCAAGGAGACACAACGTTGGATGACAGCAGGATACCTTAACAGGGCAAATGAGGCACGTAGGAATGACCTTCTAGAAGCAGGTGAATTAGTTTGGATCTATGTTGAAGAGTGCATGCCTGGTACAGCATCAAAGCTAAATAGAAAATGGCAGGGTCCTTACAAGATTGTCAGAGTTATCGTCAGGGTCGAGCCAATGAGTTAGAAAATGTGTTTGATGGCACCATCTTGGGTAGGGCAGCTGAGAAGGTCAAAAGATATGTTGAAAGAGATGCCTTATTGAGTACCGTGGATCACAAGTTTTTGACCAGTGAGGAAGAGGAAGAGATACTGTCTAGTGCAGTGGTTCCCAACCTTTTTCATTACATTACCCGTTTACTGACTTCTTCAAGTTTATGTTACCCATATTCATCAAGTGTATGTACAGTAGTATATATCTATGATAAAATAAATAGATAAGGGTTATCAAAAAATATATTGAAGGCTTGATGTTTTATTTCTGTTTATATAATCTCAGTTTTTACAAGTATGTATGAGTAAATACTTTAACTTTTCAATGAAGTGAATTCCAAATAAAAACTAAAATTATATATGACAATTACCCACTCAAATTATCCAAATTACCCACTTGTGGGTAATTACCCATAGGTTGGGAACCACTGGTCTAGTGTAAGATCCCGGAGACCGCCTGAGAGATTGCAGTACATGTAGATGATGGGTGTATGGTGTATATATTGTATTTACTCATTTTTTTTTCTCTGAGCACGTCTTGTCCTTGCCTTAACTGGCTGGGAACTTGGAGTAAGGTATGCCCTTCCAGGTCTCTCCAAACCGTACCTGTGTATTTATCTTTTCTACCAGTACTTATGATGTAATTTTGTGTCAATTAATAGGGTTGAGTAGTTGTATAGGGTATGTTCAGCTTTTGGAGAGATGAGGAGCGGAAGCTGCGTGTTTGTCAATCCAGTGCACCATGGTGTATAGACCATCGTTCTTGCCTTACCTCGATTCTTTTTTTTTTTTTAGGTTAGATTTTTAGGCTTCGTTAGGGAAAATGAGCTCTCACAGTTAAGATTTTTTTGTTTCCAGATTTTGGGAATTGTACATGTGAGGGGTAGTTCTACCTGAAGGTCTCCACCTGGAGGTTTCCTACTTGCTTTGAGAACCTCGAGCGCTGAGTGTATGTAATACCCAAACTGCAGTATGGGATTTCTCAGAGAGAGAGGGGAAGTTTCCAGTTTCTCTATAGGGCTTGGAGATGTTGAACTATGGGGTTCTCGCATGTTAGGGGAGGTAGGTAGGTTTCGCTCGGTCCCTCTGGACAGAACACAGTGGAGCGGCTCAAGTTACTCTTAGCTAAGCACAAAGTTTCTCCTTATACCAGGACATTCTACTTGTGAGTAATATGCCTGGTGAGTGGCATACATTGTCAGTTGCATATAGTGAGTAGCAGGAGAAAATTTACTCCTATTAGAGGATTTTTTTTTTGTGGACATGACAGCCGCCGACTGTTCTCGAACATGGAGTTTATGTAATATCCCACAGTTGCAGTATAGGACACGTTGGCTGGTGTTTTGGAGGTGTGTAGATTGGATTCCCCTCATGAGCAAGGAGCGTGTGGAACACCCCACAATAGCAATATTGAGGGAGACTGGTCAAGTAGGTGAACTTGCGTACCGTGTGTGTTAAATATGGGTACTGGTTATTTCCGAGGAGTTCAGGTCCAGTCGCCCGAACTTTTCGTCTTCCCTAACCGTGGGTGGATGTAGTGCCCGGAAGTGATAATGAGTTGTATCTAGTTTATTTTATACGACCAAAAGTTCGGATTAGTGAGAGAGTGTGGCCGGGGCATAGTTGTTACCATGCGGACGTACCAGAACATAGATTAAGTTACCTAGTTGCTAAGTCATTTTTGTTCCTACTGTAATTTACTGGTATTAAGTCTCTTTATAATATGGAATCTCGAGTGGATGGGAATATGTGCCTTGGTCACGTAATCCAGCATAATGTACGCATGAGCAAAGTGATGTAAAGCACGATGGCTTTCGTTGTTTTTCGACGTAAGGGTATAAAGAGAGAAGTGTTGGTGAGTAATTATTGTAACTAGAGAATGTCATTTATTTCGGGTAATCGATTATAAGGGGAAAGACATCACATTGAGTCTATCACAAGTCTGTAGTAATTAAATTTTTTAATTGCATACGCCGTCATCCCCTCCTCTTTTGCATCATGCAGTCTTGGAGTGTTTCACTCGCTCACCGGCCGTGATAGGTGGCAGATGGTTGGTACTGTCGTCATCCTCCCCCCCCCCCTCCAAGGAATTCTGTAAGTAATTTGATATTATGTCTGATATGTTGAAGCGCAAATAGTGATATCCCACAAGTGATAATAGTGACGAAATAAAGAAATAGACTCGGGGTAGAATCAAGTGTTGTCGTTCCTCAGCAAGTGTGTATCGGTGACGCCATTAGCCATTGGAAAAGCGAGTCCCGAGTTTCCCGCTCACCACTCTGGTATCCTGTGAGCTGAATAGTGAGGTATTTCCCATATTTGTGTAATGTACTTTATATTATTATTTAGTAACTAGAGTAAGAGAATGCTAGCTACAGAGTTCTGTCTGAGCCTCAGATAAGTGTGATTTTTTTTTTGTGGGCCAAATATCAGGTGCCCTGGAACTGGAAACTGTTAATATGTGTTGAGATGACTTTGCAATTCAGTACTTATTAGGGCTGTGTTGTGCGTTAAAGTTCACATAATTATTTCGGGAGGCACAATGATATTGATGCAGTGATGATTTTCATGGTTAGTTAAAGTTATTCATGCTTACTGTATTTGTTATAGTACTTTCTCTTCCATGTTATCCCTACAATAAGTATTATTTTGAGCAGACCTATGTCTCTGTAGTGCCATGTGTTATTCTGTTATTATTTGAGATGCCGAGTGTTGTAACTCCTGTTTCTTTATTATGAGACTTTCCTGATCATGTGAAGGGATTACTTGCATTGGGGAGAATAATTATTCATTATACCTATTAACTTCTAGCAGGTCCAAGTTCGGAGGTCGAAGTCCCAGTGAGTGAGTCAAAGTTCAAGTGTAGAGGTCGAAGTCCCAGTGAGTGAGTCATGGCCCCAGTGCGTGAGTCAAAGTCCCAGTGCATGAGTCAAGGTCCCAGTGCGTGAGTCAAGGTCCCAGTGCGTGAGTCAAGGTCCAAGTATGGAAGTCAAGGTCGGGAGTTGCAGAGGACCAGACCAGTGAACTGTGTGCTCAGAGGGACGATTATGAAGGAACATATTGGACTGGGACAAAGGAGCTAAGTTTTGTGGATTTGATATTAGGACCATATATATTTTTTTCTGAACAACGTGCCAACTGATTAAGGTTTAATCTGTAAAGCAAGTAGCTGGGGAAGATTTCTACTCATTTTTTTTTTTTTTTTTTTGGTCTTGTTAATACATATTTCCTCCCACTCGAACTTTATTGTTTGTATAACCCTTGAGAACTGGTGGTATAGAGCTTACCTAGTAGTTTGTTAATGTATAACCTTATGAGCATTTGGGGGAATTTGCGAAGGTTGGGCTTGGGTTGGCTGAGTTGGAGACTGGCCCCGTCATTTTCACATGCTACCATTCTTAACTTGACCACTTGAAATATAATAAAACGCAACCGAAGAGGCCGCTAGTGGGAGAGAGTCTCCATCAATCTGAGTTCCCGACTATTCCAGCACACAGTGGTCATCAATAGTGACTTCATTTCTGTCCCTTTTGACCAGGTAAATGTCTGGATCGCAGAGGTGACAGTACAAGGCAACTTTCTGGATGGCAATGGATGGACAGGCGCTCTTGTGCGGGCTGGCGTTTCCTCACCTGGAACAGCTGATTCCTTCCTGGAAGTCACCCATGTGACCCGCACTCGCCGTGCTCATCAAGTTACGGTTACCAGTCTAAATTACCTCCTTCACAAGGCATACACCCAGTACAGCAGCAGTATGGAGGATAATGGCCAGATGTCTATTGAAGATTGGTCCAGACAGAGAGCTGAAGTAAGTCCTCAGTTTTTGTTTTGGGCCTTGATACTAGAACTAGAAATGACGGTGATGATCTTTATCCAGGCAATCCGTGAAGCAGACTTCCTATTATGTATTGATGCCCTTACCATGATTGTTCCTTGGTTCTTTGCCTTAGATCACACCAACTATTCAAGGTGGATTCCAGTTCACTTGCGAGACATGGTGACACTTAAAGACCGCCATCCCAATGTGTATACTGATTTTCTGGCCGGAAACTTCATAGTCAAAAAGACAGCACGCCCATTCTCTGCTGTTGCCATAGACCAGGCCCATAAACAAAACAATGCTGCTGTGAAAGGTGAGGGTGGAGCTGTAGGGTTGACTGAGAATCCATCTGCTCTCAGGCGGTGGATGTTATGTGGCCCAGAGATGGCCCGGATAATAACAGAGTTTGAGTCATCTATGGACACTAACCAGAAGGCATATTTGAGACACCATGAACAGAACATACACACCCAGTAGGGATTTTATAGAGATGTCAAGTCACTAATATATGCCACTGAAGACATGGGCAATCCCTTTTGTGACAGCAGTACTGATATACTCACACTAGACAGCCGAGACATCGCTGACCAGGCTGTCATTGACACAGTGAGGAAGGTGGAGAAGCTGGGAAAGAACCAGTACTCCACTTTTGTGGAGGAACGGCTTCAGTCACAAACAAAACCCATTTTAGACCCCATCAAGAAGAATAACCTGCCCCTCTTTAAACAACCTCCACCTCCAGAAAAATCCAGAACACAACAGCAAGTGTCTTCCCTAAAGAATGACTGCTCCCTTTTCTCCAGGCTGTATGTTGCCTGTCAGATACGGGATGATGATTTAGATAACTTCTTCCAGCATGAAAATCAAGCGTATCCACCTTCACTCTCACAGATGGGTAAGCTGAGACTTGGAACAAAATCTGATTTGGTTCACTGCCACGAGGGTGTGATCGGTTCAGACGAAAGAGCCAACAAGCCTTCTGTAAAGGTTATCATCTTTGATGGTGCATCTGTAATTAATATGCTGAAACCTGGGTCAGCCAAGAATTTTGCGCAGTATGCAGTTGATGTCTTCCTTCCATACCTTGCATCACAGCTGCAACCTGCTAAGAGAGTTGATGTCATCTGGGATACCTATAACCAACACAGCCTGAAATCATACACACACAGCAAGAGGGGAAAGGCATAAGGAGACGTGTGGAGCCAACCAGTAAAATTCCTGGAAATTGGTCAGCTTTCTTGGAGCTCATCTACAGTATAACAAAAAAGAACTGTTTTCTTTCCTTGCTACCAAAGCAGTCCTGCTGAAAACCGACTGCCAGATTATCAGCACACATAATGAAAATGTCCTCTGCAAACTGCCATGAGATGTAATCAACATGGCTCCATGTACCCATGAGAAGGCCGACACTCGAATCATGCTTCATGTGTCTGATGCTGTGAAAGAGGGATACTCCAAGATGCAGAGTCACACAGTGGATACCGATGTCCTGGTTCTTTTTTTTTTTTTTATGTGTCCGACTCTGGGCATACGCTTCACAGCCTGCTATCAAGGCCCAGCAGTCCTCCTACATACCATACACCTCTACATGTCACCACTTCGGCGTTAACACCCACCGTCCATATTGAATACATGCTAGGGCTGTCTCATACAGGACTGGTGTATTGGTATTAGCGGGGGTATTTTTATGACATGTCGGCGGGTCTTCTGGTAGATCAGTAAAGCCTGATTTAATGAAATTCAAATCCTTAAACTGTTCCCTGCTCCAGCGGGGATTTGAACCTGCGTCCGTTAGAACGGCAGGCCACCTCTCTACCGAGAGGTAGAGAGGTGGCCTAAAAATTCCTGAGCTATGGGTTTCCTTTGGTACAGGAAAGAATTTCCGATACCTGGCTGCCCATGAGATGTCAACTGTTCTTGGTTGTGACCGGTCCCTTGCCCTACCCCTGTTCCGTGCCTTCACTGGGTGCGATACAATGTCTTCATTCAGCAGGAGGGGAAAGAAACCTGCTGAAACACTGGAAGGTAGACGAGAATGTCACAGCAGCATTCTGCTAACAACAACCCCAGTCTCCATAGATCAGTGGTTTGAGACACTGGAACACTTTGTGGTCTTGCTGTATGACCGCACCAGCAGTCTCACTCATGTTAACGAGGCCAGAAAGGCATTGTTTACTTGGGGAAGAGATCTTGAACACATCCCTCCTACCCGAGCAGCCTTTTTGCAGCATGTTAAGAGGGCGGCGTACCAGGCAAACTGCTGGACCCAGATGTTTGTCCCTGCACCAACACTACCATCATCAAACGAATGGGGGTAGGAGCAAAGTTCCACCGGCAACTGGGAACCAATCTGGACGACACTGCCTGAGACTGCTGATGCCTGTCGAGAACTCCTCCGATGTGGGTGCAAAAAAGGCTGTGGAAGACACTGCAACTGCCGCAAAGCTGCCCTCAAGTGCACTTCTCTCTGCCACTGTGATGGACAGTGTGGCCAGGTCCCAGGAGTAACCTACTGAGAGAGAGAGAGAGAGAGAGAGAGAGAGAGAGAGAGAGAGAGAGAGAGAGAGAGAGAGAGAGAGAGAGGCTACGACTAACTTACTGAAAGAAAAAAAATGCATTTTTTTGGGGAGGGGTTCTATAATGTAAATACTGTAGTAACTAATAAAGTGTAAATAATGCAAACAGTAGGTTTTCCCACCACAACAGTGGACATGAGCTACTGTTAATGAGGATTAAATCAGTTGATGGCAGCCATCTTAAAAAAAAATGGCCGCCAATTTTGACGCAGGGAAAATCAGAGATGCCCCTATAGCCAAATATCTTCCTAAGGGCATGCCCTAGCTCTGTGCCAAATTTCATGCTTTTATGATGAAAGGCACAATTCTTACACACATCTGCTCTACTATTTCATGCGATTTTCCACTATAACTAAAATAAATTGCCGCCTCCATCTTAAATCTCTGAGGCGAAATCATGCTAGTCACGAATAACTGAAAATGAAAGGATGTTGAGCCACAGTATTGTCCCTTCTCTGCCACTGAGCTGCGTGAAATCAGCTGCACAAGGACGAAAATCTGCGCCAAGTCAAAGTGAATGGAGTGTAGTATGCAAGGGAATACTGAGGGGGGAGGGGAATGCTGAATATTGTAAAGAATGTTTGTGATGGCGAGGCAGGTGGAGGAGTGGATGGGTGTTTTGGTATCAGTAGTGGTGTGAGAGAAGGGTGTGTGATTTCCATATTCGGTAGTAGATAGATTGGTAGGTAGATACATATATTGATGAAGAGAGAGCTAGAGAGATAGGCGATGGGTAGATAAAGGTAGATAGATACAAATATTGGGTAGACATAAAGACAGATACACAGATTAATAGATATAGATATGTAATAGATTGCTAGATAGATAGACGATGGGTAGACGGGCCAAGAAAGATAGATGCATATAGACGATGGGTGGACAGGTAAAGATGGATACACATATTATTAAAGATAGATAGATAGATAGATGTCGTTGTGAGGACTGGAATGGATCTGGTGATAGACAGTGACAGTAAATTATTTTTCTCACTCACGTAGATAGACGAGAGGCAGATAGATAAAGATAGATAGATGGGCACATATAATCTCACGCATGCAGATGATACGCTGTTGATTACTAATGGTGAATGGAATATTTTTGAATTAGTTGTTTTGAGAATGTTGTGAAGGGCCAGGGTTAAAAGTGAATGTAGATAAGAGTAAAATATTAGTAAGTGAGAATGAAGAGATATGAAAATTGTAGTTAAGAGTTAAGACATTGGTAAGAGCGAAGAGATATGAGAGTGTGCATAATAGAAAAGTAGTGGCAGTTGATAGAGAAATGATATACGTTAGAGTGAAACAGTAGTAATTGAGAACGAAGATATTTGAAAGTAGAGGTAGGCAGGATAAGAACACTAGCACTGAAAGCGTTGTTATGGGAAAAGGTAGATTTATTGTAGCTGAGAGCGAAGAGATATGAAAAAGTCGGTAAGAAAGAGACACTGAGCGAAGAGAAATGAGAAATGTAAGCGAGGAGATCTGAGACATACAGGTAAGATTAAAACACAGGTGTATGACAGAAGAGAGAATTAGCAATGGAGTTTTATTTATGAATGTATTTATTTATTTATTTATTTATGGATTTATTTGTTTATTATAAAGTGGAGAGGGACCGAAAGTGGCCAAGGAGTTAAGTGTGTCATACAAGACTTTGTAGTTACTTGTAGTGGAGTTTTATATATATTAGACTTGGGACGAGCGGTTGTTATACTTGAGTAGCTTGTAAGTAGTTAATCTTCTTTCCCATTCGTCATGTAGTGACAGGAGAGGTAAAGAATAGTATGGGACTATTTTTATTTGTCTTGGAAATATTAACAAGTCTCTCACTCACGAGTGAGTTGAGCAGAGTCCCTGTCTCCCTGTCTCTCTCTCTCTCTCTCTCTCTCTCTCTCGTTGCTAAGCCCTTCTCCCTGCGACCTGTCTGTTCTAAGGCTAGCTTCTTTCTGCCCTCTCTTTCCTAAATTCTGGTGAAACAGGAGACGTATCACGTGTGTTCCTTGTGGGTGGAAAGTTCTAGAAGCCTGTGTGTGAGTATGTGTGTATGTGTGTGTATGGTCACTAAAGCTTTGTTCACCGGTGGATTGCTGACAACTAACTGCATCATCTCCTTACTGGCCACTTCGTAATCTGTCGTCAGCTTACCTCAGTGTAATTTGCAAGCTCATTTCCCATTCCCAGGCTCGCATAGAGCTGTCTATCTATCTATTTATCTATCTATCTATTATGATTTGTAACTACAATATGGAGTCCCAATACATTGCTCGGTCACGCGAAAATGGCGTACCATCGACAGTTAATAGTCCTAACATATTAATACATATTATATACACATTATAATGAACTTATAAGCTAATTAAGTGAAATACATAATATTGTAAAAGTAACATAATTGTATGAATATTGTATACATATAATATTCATAGTAAATAGTGATTATTCAGTAATATTACATTTTAAACAAGTTGTATACATATTTGAATAAATGAATGAAAGTAAATTATTTAACTGTAATACAGTATGTACTTGGGTTATTGTAGTGAAATGCATACATGCAAGAAAAAAAAAATAGTTTAAAATTAAGATTATGGTAAGAGTTATTAATATTTCATTTAAAGATAATGGTACTGGTATGCCATACATGGGTCATTCTTTGTATTTTTTTTATATATAATTAATACTATATGCAAAATATATACACTTCATTCAGGGGGGTTAACTTGGATGTTAACTCTCCCCCCACTAAATAATGACTCCAAATTAGCAATTCTTGCATGCATTCTGTGCATTGCGAAAAGCAGTACTGCAACTACAATGCAGACGATTACAAAGACAGTAGGTGCTGGGCTATACACATAATATGGGTTGAACATACTCAAACTCAGATCTTCCCAGGGCTTCATTGTTTCATTGATCAGCTGCATAGTTTCAAACTTAGGTGAAGTCAGCTTAATACTTGTGCTCATGTTTAAGTTCATATCAGGCAGTGGGTGGAAATGTTTGTGTGTATGATTGAGAATGGAGTAGTGATTGATGGTGGATAAAGTAGACATGGCTGGTGTAAATACCGCACAGTAGTCTGGTGCTATGTATAATCCTGATGCTGATGTATGAGATGGTGGTATATCTGGACAGACTATGTAAACTGATGTGTTATGAGGGAAATAAAAAAACTGTGAGTGTCCAATGCGTTGATGGTGTACAAGTTTATCTGGAGCAAAAGTGAAGTTGCAGTGATGATGAATATTGTCATAGCTGATGATAGCCATTTCACAAGGGACTGTATCAGTAGGCTGAAACGTGAAAATGTACGCAGGACAAAGATGAACAGCATGTAAGGATGTGCGGCACTTTCGTTCAATCGTTGATTCACTTGCGATAGTGACAGTGTCCCGTCTCTTGGAGACAATGATGAGTTCGGTGTCTGTGTTGATGTTGATGATGACCAAAGTGTTGTTATTTTTAAAGGGGAAGGGGTGTATTTGGTATACTGTGAACAGGTCTTCAGTGATGAATGGTACATGAACTACCACTGATGTTGGTGTTAGTGTTACTTCTAAATACGGGTAATATTGCATAAATTCCCTACTGCGGAACAACGGCTTCAATTTATGTTTATGTATGCCTTGACTAACTATCTGACGTAGCTCATGAACTGGGAGTAAGTCAGTTGTGATCTTGCCATCACCAGCATTCGAAATTCATTGCATAAGTGCCCTGAAACGATCTCTAGTGTTCTCTAATTGTAGTAGAATCGTGTCAATATGTTCTGTGATGATGGAGAAGTGTTGGAAAAGTGTAACGTTTCCCTCCAATTCATTTATTTTATCTACACTCTCGAGAGCTATGTTTTCTGCTTGTTTCAGATTTTTCACAATCGTCTTCATTGCTGAGTTCTGTCCTGTGAAGAATTTATCTTGGTATGTTAGTACCTGAGCTATCTTATTAAATTTGTTGTTTATTTCTTTAAGGTCATCCTCTGTAGCCAATCCAAAGATGTTCCCAAGAATTACGCCACCCAGGTCGAACAAACCGCGCTTTTGGCGAGTACGTGTGATGTTGTTCCTGTCGCTCAGTACCTCCGTTCCATAAGATGGGAGATCTTGGATCATGATGAGCATAGTTGACTTTGCCTGTTCTAGTTTCCATTTCGCTAACTTTACCATTTCATTCACTTCCTTGGTGTTATGTGCTTGTGAAACATAATTTCCTATCATGAAGTCCAGAGTTCGCATCGGCGTCGCAAGTCTGTCTAGATAAGTAGGTAATTCATACAAGTAATCTAGACTTATTTCAGTATTCATGACGTCCTTAACGATTGTAGTCGTGGCCGTTGGAGCTATGAGGCATCCTTGTCGTACTATGTGTTGGGGGTCTAAGTGCGCATATCCTCTTGCTATGTAGAGGAGAATCCATAGCATAAGTCCCTTCATCGTAACCTACCGAAAAAAAAAATCTATTAATTTCCTATCATGCTGTGGTCGATGATAGTGATGATGTGCGTTACGGTTGATTGTTATTTCATTTATAGAAGGAGTTTAAATCGATATTTAATTCTCGTAAATGATGTACTGTAGATTTGATTGGAACAGTTGCACCTATGTTCGATTGTTTGGTATATGACCTTAATTTCTTTTTGTAATCATTGTTGTGTTCCTGCTTGGTTTCTTGAGGTACGTTCGCCTGTTCGGTTGTATCCGAGGCTGAATAATTATGGGATAATTCGCTTGAAACTCGTTTTAAATGGTCAATATGAACTTGTTTCTCCTCGCCACTTGAAAGTGACTTAATTAAAACTTTGTTTGCTTTTATGTTAATTACTCTGTATGGGCCCTCAAATTTTGGGGATAATTTATTGTCTCTCGTATGAATGACACCGTAATCAATGTCACCTAAGCTGATAGGTGAATCTCTTGCCTTCTTGTTAAATGCCTCCGTCATTTCTTCCTTGGACATCGTTAATTGTTTTTTTACTCTTTTGTGAATGTCCTGGAATTCACGTAAACGGAGTTTAGAGTAATCATCGTAATTGTATATAGGCATGCTGTCACCTTCTAGGAGCTCATATGGTAATTTTTTATCTGTGCCATATATAATGAAATGTTTTGTGTCACCGATGGATTTATTTATAGACCCATTAATTGAGGCTTCTACTCTGGGAATCCAATCATCCCAGCTTGCATAATTTTCACTGAGAATGTGTCGTAGCACATCTAATACCTTTTTATTTTCTCTCTCTACCAACCCATTCGATGCTGGGTGATAAGCCAAAACGTTAACCTTTTTGATGTTGTATTGTTTACATATTTCATGTAAGATCTCAGAATTAAATTCTCCTCCATTATCACTTATTAGTACCTTTGGGGTAGTAAAGCGACATATTACATTATCTGTTATTGCCTTTGCTACTGTCTCTGCTGTCTTATCTTTAATTGGAGCTAAAATGACATAACGGGAAAAATGATCCGTTGCTACGAATAAGTATAGGTTATTATTGTATGATAATGGCATCTTGAGTAAATCAACAGCGACAACGTCCCATGGTTGATGTGGTACAGGGTAATTACCCATCGGTGCAGGTGTGATTGGGTATCCTTTGTGTTTCGCACATGATTCGCATCTGTCTATATGATTGTTTATATCTTTTCGTAATGAAGGCCAGTAATATAACAGCTGGGCTTGGTTGAATGTCTTATCCTTTCCAGGATGTCCTGCATGTGGGCTATCGTGTATCAATCATAATACTTGGGATATCATGTCATTAGGTACTACCAACTGGTTAGTATTTCTTTGGCGTTTTGGTTGTTTAGAGTTAATTTTGTATAATGTATTATTGACCACTGTGAATTGTTCAAGTGGGACATGCAGTTTGGGTAATTGTATGTCATCTCCACTTTCTAACTTGTATATTACTTTAGACCATATTGGGTCAAGTCTTTGTGCCTCTGCGATATCCTCGTGGTTTGGGATATTTCCTTTGAGATCTAACGCCACGACCTGAATTGTGTTCGGGTTCCTAGATAATGCGTCAGCTACTATGTTCATTTTACCTTGTATATAATGAATTTGTACATTGTAGTTTTCAACTGTACATTTCCATCTTGCTCTCCTCCCAGAAAGGAGTTTTTCTTTAAACATACCCACCAGTGGTTTATGGTCGGTGAATAAGTGGATTTCGTAACCATATACCAAATCTCGAAACTTTTGTAATGCAAAAACCACTGCAAGTGCCTCTAAGTCTGTAGCGCAATAATTTTTCTCCGCACCTCTTGTTTGTCTGCTGGCAAATGCAATTGGTTGATTCTTTCCTCTTTTATCTTCCTGCATCAGTACAGCCCCTAATCCTTTAACTGATGCGTCTGTACAAATAAGAAATGATTTTGTGTAATCTGGATATGCTAAACAAGGTGCATTTGTTAGTTTAATTTTTAGATTGTTAAATGCCCTTTTTTGTTCTTCTTCCCATTGGAATACAGCATTTTTTTTGAGTAGTTGGAATAGAGGAAAGGCTATATGAGAGAATTGTGGTACGAATGACCTATAGTACCCAGCCAGACCTAAAAATTGTCTAACTTCGTCAGTCGTAGTGGGTTCAGGAAAATCTCTCACTGCCTGTATTTTGTCATCAGTGGTGTGAATACCATCAGAACTTAATTTGTGGCCTAAGAAATTTATTTCCTTAAAGCAAAATTTGCATTTAGAAAGTTTAATTTTTAATCCAGCATCACTAAGTTTTTGTAAGAGTAAGTCTAATTTCCTGAGATGATCCTTAATATTCTTCGTTGCGATTATAATATCATCAAGATAAACAAATATTCCTTGTCCTAAAATTCCGGACAATACGTAATTCATAAGACGCTGGAATGTGCCTGGGGCTGTCCTCAGTCCCATTGGCATTCTTGTATATTGATAATGGCCTCTGTTTGTTGAAAAGGCAGTGAATTTACGTGACTCCTTAGATACCGGAATCTGACAGTAGCGGTTTAGGAGATGGATGGTCGAGAATATATTATTCTCAGGACCAATATTCTGTAGAATATCGCTTAGCAATGGCATGGGAAATCTGTCTGGGATTGTGTGATTATTTAGTTTCCGGTAATCTACTACCGCACGCATTTCTCCATTTCGTTTGGGCACGAAGAATAGGGGGGCATTCCACGGGGAGACTGAAGGCTCAATAATTCCAAGTTTTAACATTTCATCGACATACTGATTTGCAAGTGTACGTTGGGAGTGTGGTATGCGGTAAGCTGGTACGAAAATTGGTGGTGTTTCTGGGTGCACATTAATCATGTGATTAATCAAGTTAGTACACCCTAATTGTTCTCCGGGCAATGCTACGGTGTCCCTGTGTGTTTCCAGCAGGGTTAACAAATCATTTTCTTCGTCAAATTCACCTGAGTGAATTAAATTCTCTTTTATTCTTTCTCTATCCGTAGATTTTATCTCACTTGTTACTCCAGCTATAACTATTTCCTTCACAGGGGCGAAACATTTTTCAATATTAACTATGCAAGTTCCCTTTTTCAACTGAACTTCCCCATTCATGTGATTAATTATGAATATTTGAGTTTGCCCTTCGTCGTTCGTATGACATAATGCGTTTTCTACTGACAATCCCTTCACTTTACATAATTCTTCTAAGACAAGAACAGTACTATTCCGTAATTTGCTCTTTATGGTAACCTTCATATATAAATTAGGTGGTATAACTAAATCATTAGTGAGATGGGCTGGAAAAATTGATAAATCAGTACTGTTATCTGGGTCACTAATTCTGGAGGATGGGGTTGGTGGTGGGAGTGGATCTATACACTCATCTGTTTGTGTATGTTTGTTTAAGCCTTTAATATTACCAATTCTTTTTGGCTCTCTTCTACCAATCGGTGAGGGCTCTGAAGTTATTTCCTCTATGAATTCATTATCAAAGTCTATTCCATTCATTTGTGAGAGTATAGTTATGTTCTCAGCTCTCATGGATCTTAAGCCCAGTAACATATGAGCTTTAATTGCTAAGTTTTCAACGATATAGAAAAATGCAAAGAATGGTCTTGTAGTTTCTTTACGTTTGTTCGTTTTTTGTCATGACTTGGTCTTCCCCCGATTTGAACATAGACACAATTTTTTCTACTGTTTTGCAATCACTGGTCCAGTGCCCTTGGTATCTATGATGCCTACAGTAAGGACCAAATCCTTGTGTCTTTTGTTTGTCCTCTTTTGCCTTGATAAAGCATTCATACCTTGTGTGTCCTGGTTTTGCACAATAATGACATAGAATGGACCTATCCCTTGACTGTGACCTACGAGGTGATTTCCCATAAGAAGTGTTGTTTATGGCACGAGACCTGCTCGGGCTGTGTGAAAACTTATGAAACTGCCTGTAGGAAGGCGTCTGTGAACGAGGCCTTGTCATGTTTGCTTGTTTGGTCTGCCTGATTTCTGGTCGCGATCGATTTTGTTCTCTGTTTGGGGTCGGTGTAGATGTTTTCACAGCTGATACTGTCTCAGGTACCCTCATTCTACCAGAATGTGCATGTGTGTCGACCATACCTGCTTTACTGCACTGCATCTCTACCTCGTTCATTAAGTCTAGCAAGCACATTCCTGGGGTGTACTCGATCGTCTTGGCGATCTTAAGGGTCCTATCAGGTAATTTACACAAGGCAGCTACATAACCAATGATGTCCACGACGAGGTCTGGGGACATCTTTCCATCATCTGTTATCCAATTAGAATTTTCCAAAGTAGCTAATAATGTTCTCTTGATTGTGGAAACATCAGCAGTTATTTCACTGAGCACATGGTTTGTAGTGTGCTCCCTTACAAGATCTACAATTTTATGTAATTCTGGAATTATACCTGGCAAGAAGTTCATACCTCCAGAAAATTTCTTCAGAAATTCAGATTTAAATTCATCATATGTCCTAGCATGATGAAGCTTGTCGGAGCGAAGCAAGTTGCTTGCTGGACATCTTTCCTGGCTTATGCAAGATGAAAAAATAGCAATTTTCTCTTGTTCATCTAGTATGTGGCGCTTGATGAACATTTGTTTGCACTGACTGAGTAATGAAATGACATCAATGCGATCTTTGTCTGTGCCAGAGAATTTTGGGGCAGTTTTATCCTCGTGATACACAAACACGTGAGGTGTGGTTGTTAGATCAGCGGTATTTGTTTCTTGATTCATTTTTACTGTTTGCTCTGTTAATTCAACTTGGACGTGTTTATCGTTGTGTGAGGGAATGGTGGAATAGGTACTACCGGACCGGTGAACCCTGTTAAGTATACTGGCATACGTGTGCAAGGCAGCGGCAAAGTCCGCACTTTCTACATCAGAGGGGGTTTCCCACTCATCATCTGAAACTGCCGTATTTGTTTCTTGATCTTTAGTGTGTGGTGAGGTTTGTACAAGGGGTGGGTTGCCTTGAAGCTCTCTTAATTGTGAGTCTGTTGTGGCAATTTGTGTCATCTGGTGTGTTGCCTTGGGGCTCTCTTAATTGTGAGTTTGTTGTTGTGGCAAATTGTGTGTCATCTGGTATTAACGTGGGTGGTGGCGAAAATATTCCTGTCATTAAGATATGGTGTTATGAAATACGTCTCTTGTTTATTTATGTCCTAACAAAATAGATGAGTAAATAAGTTGAATATAGCTAATTTTAGCACTGAGAAGAAATGAGTAAGTATAATTTTACCCACTTGATGCAGATCGTAGAGGTGTGTCGATACAAAAGTCGATCTCGGAAGAAAAATACAGGTTTGATTGAAGATCTCTTGATAATTCTAGTGGTGTGTTGATTGACGATATTACTCAGGAAATTCCATGGCCTGGTGCTTGTGGTGGTTAACAGCTGTCCCAGGCAAACCTCAGCATAGAACGTCGAATTTCCAACTTAACTGTGAAAATAAATGAGTATGAGTAGGAGCTATGTGAATAATGAGTAATGAGTAGTGGGTGAGAGGTGCCTGGTGTCAGTCACACGTTGCTTGGCATGGCAGACTCGTGTTGTGATGTCATCTCAGCACATGGTGACGTCGGCTTCCCACACTGGTAGCTGTGGTGAGTGAATGAGTAGCGATGAGTAACTTGAGTGAAGATGAGTGAGTAAGATGAGTTGTGAATATGGACTTGGTATTTGCTTCATTGTCTCGACCTCTTGACTCCTGCGTCAGCAGTGGAAGTTGGGTGGATGTAGCAGAGAGAGGAGGGTGAGGTCTGGTGGTTATGAGTCGTGTCTCACTCTTCGTTTATTTGTCCCGTTTTTCTTTGTCAATGTTTTCTCGGTCCTTTTCTCTTGTGATTTACTCGTTGTAGGATGAAGACTGCCGCTACTTGTAGGTGCGTGTAGAAGATTATACAGACGACTCGTAGAGTTGTTATTTGTAGTTGATTGTAGATGGTTGTAGTTCGTTGGTTCGTCGTAGAAATTGCAAGATCGTATCAATATTTTGTTAAACTACTTGCAAGGCGTCGTGTGATCACTTCTAAATCAGCGTGATGATCGTGGAGACGGAGGGGGCTGGTTGGAGAGAACTGTCAGGAGCTGGTTGTAAGTTGTTGGTTGTGAGAGGTATTCTTGTTTTCAATCTTGATATTTTGTAGGAATTCACTGTTGATTCGTAGACGAGGTTCGTATACGTTCGCTGCCACCAAATGTCATAAAAGACTTTGTAGTTACTTGTAGTGGAGTTTTATATATATTAGACTTGGGACGAGCGGTTGTTATACTTGAGTAGCTTGTAAGTAGTTAATCTTCTTTCCCATTCGTCATGTAGTGACAGGAGAGGTAAAGAATAGTATGGGACTATTTTTATTTGTCTTGGAAATATTAACAAGTCTCTCACTCACGAGTGAGTTGAGCAGAGTCCCTGTCTCCCTGTCTCGCTCTCTCTCTCTCTCTCTCAAGTTGCTAAGCCCTTCTCCCTGCGACCTGTCTGTTCTAAGGCTAGCTTCTTTCTGAGCTCTCTTTCCTAAATTCTGGTGAAACAGGAGACGTATCACGTGTGTTCCTTGTGGGTGAAAAGTTCTAGAAGCCTGTGTGTGAGTATGTGTGTATATGTGTGTATGGTCACTAAGGCTTTGTTCACCGGTGGATTGCTGACAACTAACTGCATCATCTCCTTACTGGCCACTTCGTAATCTGTCGTCAGCTTTCCTCAGTGTAATTTGCAAGCTCATTTCCCATTCCCAGGCTCGCATAGAGCTGTCTATCTATCTATTTATCTATCTATCTATTATGATTTGTAACTACAATATGGAGTCCCAATACAAGTGTACCTGTGTGCAGTAAGAGAAAAGAAGGTAAGTGTGCAGAGGAAGTGGATGTCTAAGTGGTAGAGGAAGTGGAGGGTTAATTGGCAGAGGAAGTGGAGGTTCAAGTGGTAAAGGAAATGGAGGGTTAAGTGACAGAGGAAGTGGAGGGGTAAGTGGTAAAGGAAGTGGAAGGTTAAGTGGCAAATGAAGTGGAGGGTTAAGTGACAGAGGAAGTGGAGGGGTAAGTGGTACTGGGAGTGAAGGATTAAGTGGTAAAGGAAGTGGAGGGGTAAGTGACAGAGGAAGTGGAGGGGTAAGTGGTAAAGGAAGTGGAGGGGTAAGTGGCAGAGGAAGTGGAGGGGTAAATGGTAAAGGAAGTGGAGGGGTAAATGGCAAAGGAAGTGGAGGGTTAAGTGGTAAATGAAGTGGAGGAGTAAATGGTAAAGGAAGTGAAGGGGTAAGTGGCAAAGGAAATGGAGGGGTAAGTGGTAATGGAAGTGGAGGGTTAAGTGGCAAAGGAAGAGGAGGGGTAAGTGGTAAAGGAAGTGGAGAAGTGGTAAAGGAAGTGGAGGGGTAAGTGGTAAAGGAAGTGGAGGGGTAAATGGTAAAGGAAGAGGAGGGTTAAGTGGTAAAGGAAGTGGAGGAGTAAGTGGTAAAGGAAGTGGAGGGGTAAGTGGTAAAGGAAGTGGAGGGGTAAGTGGTAAAGGAAGTGGAGGGGTAAGTGGTAAAGGAAGTGGAGGGGTAAGTGGTAAAGGAAGTGGAGGGGTAAGTGGTAAAGGAAGTGGAGGGGTAAGTGACCAGGGATAGTAAAGACACCTGGACACGGAAATCAACAAGGCCTAGTTTGTGTCACTGACGAGACGGTGCTAGGCCTATGAAGCTGGCCGCCTATGACATCTTGCATTGAGTTGTGGTCTTGCTGTGTGAGGTGCGTTCGTGGGGCTCCTGTGTGTACCAGACACATTAACACATTAAAAGCTCCATTGTCCGGGATTCGGGAAATACCTTTTAGAGCATGGCGCACAGCAACCAGTGCGGCATAAGGCCTTTGGGGACTGGAGCATCCTGGGGGACCTCTGGACTCCACGTGTGGCAAGTTTCAGCAGCATAGCTCAACACTGTGGCTGGCAGCGATTGTTTCAATACATGCTTCTACTTTTATACTCATTTTTTACACATTATTTCATTTATTTATTTTTTTTTCAATGCTGATTCCATGGCCCAATCTTAGTAACAGATAATTAAGTTTAGAAGTGCATCTATTTCATGTATAAAAAATAGGAGTAAACTTTGTGCCATTTCTATAAATATTTTTTAACCCACAAAGTTTGTCCGGAATCCCGCACATGCCTGGTATTAATGTAATATTTCTAGCCCTGGTGATTAAGGGCTAAGGGATTTATTTTGGTTATTACACCTTTCTCTCTCTCTCTCTCTCTCTCTCTCTCTCTCTCTCTCTCTTGTTTCGCAAATCCTTCCAGTATCGGGGACAGTGATTGATTCAGGTGATCTGAAGGGTAATAAGTGCATAAGTCACGCTTCTCTTGATATCGTAATGGTAAAAATAATAACATATCGTAATAATAAATAAAATATCGTAATTAAAATATGGTACAGGTTAATAAAGTACCTTAATTGCGTAAAGGTAATTAAGTGAGTACGAATTAGCTTAGAGACGAGGTTGTGTTGCAGTGATTTGGGTGATTGAGTGATTGGGGTGTTTTTGGTGAAGTGTGGGATGGTAGTTCTTGTTATTAGAGGTGTGTAGTGCAGTGAATCTCCTGTATATCATCATCATCATCATCATCAGAAGCAGCAGCAGAAGCGGTATCATCATCATCGTTGTCATCATCATCATCATCACCATCATTATCACCATCATCATCATCATCTAATACAGCTGAAGTCTGGTATGATCCTTTTCCTTACAGCTTTGGAATATTTAAAAAGGTAACATTTGAGTGAGCGGTGTGTGTGTGTGTGTGTGTGTGTGTGTGTGTGTGTGTGTGTGTGTGTGTGTGTGTGTGTGGATAAGCAGTGTTTTTTTCATCGTTTATGCCTTTTATCTGTGACACTGATTGGTGCTTTCTGGTCGTGTGGAGGGAAGGGGTATACTGAGAGGGATTTTTTTTTTTTTTTGTCATTTTCATCATCATCATCATTATTATTGTTCTTTTTATTTTCATCCTTATCTTCGTCATCGTTATCATCATCATCGTCATCATCATTGTCATCATCATCATCATCATCATCTCTCTCTCTCTCTCTCTCTCTCCCTCTCTCTCTCTCTCTCTCTCTCTCTCTCTCTCTCTCTCTCAGTTTGTCTCTGTATACTAATTTGTATATGAGTAGGCTTATACTACATCTATATGTAAATATACCAGGTATGTGTAATGTGTATATGTATGTATGTATGTATGTCACCTATACTGAATTTTCCTTCTCAATCCCTTCTCCATCACTTTCTCTCTCTCTCTCTCTCTCTCTCATCTATTTTTATTCCACAGTATTTTCCCTTCCTCCCCTTCCTCTTGTCCTCATTTCTCTTCCTAATTTCCTTCTGTACTGTCCAAACCATTCCTGTCATCATTGTTTTCCTCCTGCTGTAATAGACTGGTCGAGTCACACCAGGAGTAATGGCTGCAGAATTATGGGATAGAGTTTCCAATCCCATGAAGCAAAATACTTGTTCTTCAACAGAGTCGTAAATATCTGAGACAGATTACCCTCAGATACCGTGAACAGTATCTCACTTAAGACATTCCGAAACAAAATAGACAAGTATTTGCACGAGAATCCTCGGCTGACTTTTTCTGTCCGAATAACTTGCTTTTATAGCTACGTGTAAGTTCATTCCCCTTTTGTCTACAAGACACCCCGTAAACAACGTACCCGTAAATAGCGTCGCGTCACGTCATTATATTTTGTTCATATTATTCAATGCAAATAAAGTACTATAAGCACAAATTAGGATCTGCACAGATAGCCCTGAGTTAACAGTCACTACTCTTACTTTCGACCTGTGATGGGCTGTGGGTCACTGAGGGTCCCTGTTAGTTAAGTGACCACCATCTGGATTCTTTTAATGTACCAGGGGTCACTGCTTCAGGAGGAAACTTGTGACCTTGTCCCGCAAGAGAAAGTTCTTTGTCTCAGTGGAGTGAACGGAGCTGGGGCCTGTAACTTGCAATACTTTGGTGATAGAAACTCCGTGTACAAACAGCTAGATAAGGAGTTTATTACGAGCTCACAGTAAAATAGTCTGGCCGTCTTGGCTGCCTGCTATGAACTGAACAGTCGCGCCATCTTCCCAGGCTTTAGGTCCTGGGAAAGCGTGCTAGGTCAGCAAGTTTAGTGGGGGCATGTATGCATTGGGGGGGGACATATACATCGGGGGTAGACATATTGTGGAGGGGGTACACTACTCCTCCGGGTAGCTGAGATGGTGTCTCCTGACACCAGGAGTTAAATGGTGTTTGATTATAGTATTAAGGGAAGGGCGGGGAGGTTTGTACAAGGGATAAGGATGATACAGGGGCAGTAGGGGAGACATGGCCATGTTGAGGGGAGGGAATTAGAAGGATATATACATATAAGATATACAAGGATTAATAGGTACGAGTCCAGTAAGGGTCGAAGGTATACATAGACCTAATGGGAATTACACAATAATAGTTTGTTACATGATAAACAAGGAGTAGATATGAGAGAGCTATTGTTCTTCGTTCATTTTTTTTTTTTTTTTGTATTTTCTGTAGGATACACTGTCACTCAGTAATGCATTAAAGAAATACCATCATTTTCTAGCAGGCAGAGTTCTGTTCACAGTTTGTTTAATTGTCAGATGGCAACGGTAGTCACTGAATGTGAGGGCACGAAGTACGGGGCGTTTCTACGTCGTGTGTAGGGCGTACTATGCCTGTAGCGGCTCTGATTTCCTGGAGTCGACGGTCCATTTTTCTGACACAACAATGCACTGCACATATGATGAGTAGAAAACCTATGAAAGCGATAACTACAGGGGGAAACACAACTGTTGGATGAACCCATGAACGGCTGAAGGCCAGAGAAAAGTGATCCATAATGAAATCAGTCATTGAGGAAGGTTAGCATGCGCAAGTTAGGGGAGATGATGGTAATGTTGGCAGATGGTAGGGTTGAAGGCATGTCGATTGGTTGAAAGATGTCATAGGAGTGTGTACGGACAGCTTGGTGATAGCGAATGGCGTAAGTGATGACGGACTCTGAGTGGACGGTACAATAGTCAGGTGCTTTGTAGAGACCACTAGCGGGGACGGATCGAACCGAAGAACCAGGACACATGATTGTGACAGAGATGGGAAGAGCAAAGAAGAAGTACTGGACATGGTTGAGGTGAGCATGGTGGACCGGGAGGTCAGGAGCTGGGACAAAAGAACAGGCCGAGTAGATGGAATGGTTGCGAACTAAAGCAGACTCACAGGGTGTAGCACTGCTAGGGAAGATAGCGAAAAGGTGGACAGCACAGAGACGAGAGGTCGGAGTAAGGGAGGAACATTTCTGGAGGTCTGTGGAAGAAAGGAAGGCAACAGAATGATGATCATGGGAGAGGAGGAAATATTCTGAAGGAACAGATACTTGTAACAAGGAGTTGTTGAGGCGGAAAGGGAAGGGAATGATGTGGAAAAGGTTAAAGGTTATGGCAGAACGGAGAGAAATATGGACGACGACGTATGTGGTGAGAAGAGTGGCTTCGAGAACAGGATAATAATATTCAAGGGAGGAGTAGGGGAGGACTGGGGAGAGACCGAAGGTGGAGTGAGCCCAGACCAGGGCAGAACGGAGAGCTGTGACAGGTACTAAGTCGGCAGTGACACGTCCATTGATAGCATCGTCCAGGATACGAACCAAGGTAGAGACTTGAGACAGGAGAGAGTCGATGGCCAGTTGGAGATTATCCATGTTGAGTCTGAGGTAGAAGAACTGAGAGATAACGTTGAGATCTGAAAGGTGGCGTTGTAAGATATCGGTGAAATTGTTTAGAGTGGACGTGACTTCATTGAGTTGGGTCGTGAGCTTCTGTAACATAGTGTGTTGCATTTTAATGACTCGGCGTTGTGATTCTATGGCTGAAGCTAAATGAGTGAGATCAGATTTGAAGCCAGAAATGTCACGGGCTGTAGCAACGCCAAACAAGCCACTCAGAATCTCACTGCCGAAGTCGAAGAGACCTCGTTTCACACGAGAACGACCAACGGGTGTCTGAATGGAAAATGTGTCATTGAGCTCTGTGAATCTGTTACTTATGTATTGCAATTGCCAGGAGAGTGGTAGGAAAAGGTTATAGAGATACTCATTCGGGTTCTGTGTCCCCATGATGGCCGTGAGATGGTTCCTGATTCCGTGGAGCTGGTGCACGTAGGCAGGTAGGGCAATGGCTACGTCGGCCAAGGGCGCATTATCATAGCGCAAGGAGACCTCGCCTCCTGAGCCGACCAAGGCCCCGGGACGTACTCCACCTTCGTCCTGACCTGACCCAGACCCCAGAAGGGTCAGCACTGCCAGCAGGGAGATCGCTAACATCGTACCTAGAAAATCAGGGTAGAGTTAATGGGGGAGGTCGTGAAGAGGTTGATGGGCAGAGCGCAGTTTGGACCGATATTGATTGGGTGATGAATGAGCAGGTGGAGGTGGAGTGGAAGGAGACTGAGGGATAGGTGGAGACAAAGTAGGCTGAGGGATGTGTGGAGGGGAAGAGGAAGCAGGAAGTTGTGTAAGTGATTCTTCCAACACGAGGCCACGGGGTGCTCGCTTTAAGTCATCGACGTGGACCCATCTGGTGTCCTTAGTGGACAGGTCCTGGAGGTGAAATTTGTTGCCTTGTTGAGTGAGGACTCGGTGGGGCCCTGTAAATTTGTCATCCAACTTAGAGGAACGCATATGGGAATGAGCAAAGACAAGATCGCCTACATTGATGGTGATAGGAAAGGCGGATTTATGTTGGCGCTGCAGCATGTCCTCCCGAGAGGAAGCCAAAGTGGATTGGACATACTGGTGGATTGTCTGGAAGTTGGCCACTTGGAGTTTAACATAATCATCCATGTTGTAGATGGGTTCTGGCTTTGTGAATAAGAGAGAGTATGGGAGGTCCTTGTCAAAACCAAAGAGGACGAAGAAGGGAGATTCAGCAATGGATGCATTGATGGAGCTATTGATTGAGGATGCCACTTGGGGAATCCAGTCATCCCAGGACGAACTATGGGAGCCTAGATGTCTAAGGCACTCTAAGATTTTTCGGTTGTGGCGTTCTACAAGGCCATTGGAAGCCGGATGGTTAGGCATGACATTGCACTTACTGATATGAAAGCGGCGACAGATCTCATCTAGAAGGCTGTTGTTGAACTCTGTACCGTTGTCAGTAAGAATGGTATGAGGGGTACTGAACGGGCAAATTACGTGATCTACATAGGCACGTGCAACGCTCTTCGCGGTCTTGTCGGAGAAGGGTACGAGGACACAGTAGCGGGAGAAGTGGTCGACTGCTGTGAACAAGTACTCAGTGCCAGATTCTGTGAGAGGTAATTTTAAGAGATCAATTGAGACAGTTTCCCATGGTCGTGACGGGATTGGATATTGTAAGAGAGGTGCTGGTAAGCCGGTTGATCCTTTGTGGCGGTGGCAGGAGAGGCAAGAGTCACAGTGGGCATTGATATCGCGGCGCATGGTTGGCCAATAGTATTTGAGACGTGCTTGGTGCAAGCATCAGTCTTTACCTGGATGGGAAGCTTGAGGAGTATTATGAACAATATGAAGAACCTTTGGTATCAGGGCAGTGGGGACAACAAGTTGGCATACTTCGCGATTGGGTATATCTTTGCCTGTTAGCAGTGTTTTCCTGTACAAGAGATCATCATCTAGCATGAACTCATCTAGTGATACTGGCAGAGTAGGTAAGGTCGAGGCATCGCCAGATTCTAGGAAATAAATGACTTTGGACCACATGGGGTCTTGGCGCTGAAAGTTTCGAACAACTTCTGATGTTAGTGTAGTGTTTTCAGTTACTTCGGGCTGCAATGATGTTATAGCTGCTGCTACGTGACGTGAGAGTGGGTCTGCGACTAGATTCAACTTGCCTGGTACATATTGAAAAGTGGGATTAAAGTCCTGGATGATGACAGACCATCTAGCTAGCCTACCTGTTAGGTTGCGATTCTTGAACAAATCACATAGTGGAAGGTGGTCTGTTTGGATATGCACTGGATAGCCATAGACTATATCTCTGAAATGTTTCAAGGACCAGACTACCGCTAGCGCTTCGAGATCTGTGACACTGTAGTTACGTTCAGCGGTTGTAAAGGTGCGACTAGCATACGCTATTACGCGCTTCCTTGATGCTTCATCGAGTTGCATCAAAACGGCACCAAGTCCAGTGCCTGAGGCGTCTGTGCAGAGAAGGAAGGGTGTGATATAATCAGGGAACGCTAGAACAGGGGCATTTACAAGAGCTGTCTTTAGCTTTTGGAAAGCCTGTGACTGGTCGTTAGTCCAAACAAAGGGCACATTCTGCTTGAGTAAGTGGGTCAGAGGAGCGGCGATCTTTGCATAATCCCATATGAATCGTCGATAATAGCCACTGAGGCCCAGGAAACTTCGTACAGCGTCGGTAGTGGTAGGTTCTGGGAAGTTAATAATCGCCTTAGTTTTATCCTCCTTAGTATGAATGCCTTGTGCATCTACGACATGGCCTAGGAATTTGATTTTCTTTCGCAGGAAGTCACATTTACTGAGACTGATTTTCAGGCCTGCGAGCTGGAGGCGTTCAAAGACTTGCTGGAGTTTGGTAAAATGATCAGGGATGGATTTACTCACAACAATGATATCATCTAGGTAAGCAAAAAGAGAGTGTCCCATCATACCGCTGAAGACTGAATGGATAAGTCGCATGAACACGGAAGGAGCATTTCTCAGACCAAAAGGGAGTCTCTTAAACTGAAAAAGTCCGGAAGAGGTGCTAAAGGCTGTAACTGGGCGAGAGGACTCTTCCATTTCGACCTGCCAGTACCCGCTGAAAAGACTACGTTATTTTCACCAAGGGATTCTAGCAAATCAGTGAGGACAGGTAACGGGAAACGGTCTGGAACGGTGACAGAATTGACCTTACTATAGTCGACTACTGGTCTAAAGTTGCCGTCCTTCTTTGGTACTAAGAAAAGTGGGCTATTCCATGGACTGACTGAGGGTTCAATAATGTCCTGGTATAACATGTTCTGTACCATTTGATCTGTCTGCTTTCTCTGGCTGTGAGGAAATCGATATGCTGGTATGTAAATCGGCTGAGTTCCTGGGAGTAGTTCAATCGTATGTTTGACAAGGTCTGTTCTACCCATCGGTTCACCGGGTAAGGCAACCACGTTTCTGTACGAGGTCAGAAGGTCGAGGAGTTGAGGCGTATTTTCTGGGAAATCTGTGCAAGTGAGATATGAGAGCATATCGGGTGAATATGTCGGCGCAGATCCCGTAGAGTTAATAGTACATACACCGATTGGCGTACAATCATCAGTCTGAATAGTAGGAATTGAGGAATCCTGGCACACCTTTACGGCCGCTGGGTATACTAGGAAGTCTCCAATCTTTACACCACTTTTAAGTTTTAGTGGAGCATTTGTGACATTGAGCAAGTACAGGTAGCATAAACTGTCCTCTAAGACGGTACACCACGCTGACTCATAAGTCAAGCCATTCACACAACACGTCTCAGGTAGTGTTAGTACATCCACTCCTTCTTTCGCACCGGCAACACAAACAGAGACTTTGGTGCACTCATGCGGTAACAAAATTGTGCACGTATTCGTTACTGCACGTTTCGTCTCTGCGTGTTGGAGAAGATCATTCAGACTGTGTGAGGTAGGTAACTGAGACATGTCTGAGTCAGCGATAGTGTTGTCGGGAGAGGAGGTAAGAGCCATGTTCGAGGGCTGAGATGATGTATCAGGGGACAATGAGGAATTTATGTCCTTGCTCGCAGTCAGGAAAGAAATGATCTCTGTATTCTCAGATGATGATAGTGGTGGTTTGGGCTGGGTTGGACTTTTTGATAGTGATAGGGACAGAGGTAATTGAAGGACTGATTTGATCGTAAGAACAGGACGGGGACATTCCATAGTGTAAACCGGGAATCCAGAAATGTCTATACTACCACAAGCAGGCAATAATGCAATGGTGTGTTCTGCCATGGTAGAGAAACCAATAAGGGCATCTGCGGGATACTGCAAGTCATTAGTGACATGAAATTCAATGGGGATAGGGGGCAAATCTCTGTGGAGTTTGACTCCAAGGGTGACTCTTCCCTTAACCTTAAACTCGGAGCCTTCGACACCACATAGGCGAATGTCGTGGTTCTAGGAAACTGACGTGGTTGTGATGTCGATGAATAATTTGTAAGGAAGTGTTGGAGATGAGATTTACTATAGATCCTGTGTCCAAGAAGAATGACGTTGGTATGTCATGACTGCATCCGAGAATGACTAAACCCGAGGATGTTATGGGACCTACATGGCGGATGGGGAGTTGGGTGTCTGGTTCTACGTGATATTGGTCCGATACGGGCACGGCGCTTCCCCCGACTGTTGACGGTTGAGGTAACGACATTCCTCAGTGGTGTGAGTCGTGCTTGATTTGTGGTATTTGCAGTGTGGACGATGTGAGCGGGAAGGTGTACGCTGTCTGGTTTGGGAGTGAGGACGTCTGTATGTACGGTCGGAACTGGATGCTCGATGTCCAGGATGACCACAGTGCCGGCAAAGAATCGAAGATTGTCTGTTCCGTCGGGCGCTAGATTGATCACGACGAGCGGTAGGAGAACGATGTGTGGCAGGTCTGCCGCGTGTGGTGGGACGGGAGCGAGATTGGTCTGGGGTAGTGGAGATGTGACAGACTGAGGAGGCCAAGGGTTGGGTGGTGCCCTGACGCGTGTAGTTCGAACCTGTTCTTTCATGAATGGCTTTAGTGACCTGAATAATTTTATCTCCCGGATTGAAACCGATTTCCAAGGCTAGCTCTCGCTGTTTAGGAGTAAGCCAGTGAAGGAATCTCAGGTAACCAATTAAGTCAGCAAAGTTGGTGAGTGAAAGCATTGGAACGCCATTCTTGTCTTCTAACCATTTCGTGCCTACCAGTAATTGGAGCATCTCGCTACTAGTTACTTTCATGGCGGCAGCAGCTTCGCGGAGGTTGCCATATTGTGCTGGGACACGCAAGTCCTCATCTAGTTGGTTTAGGAGATTAATGAATCCCATGAGAGACGCGGTATTTGAATGCTGGCGACAAAGGCTGATGGGTTCCGTACGAAAATCAGTAAAGGTACGAATGCTATCGAAATGTCCTGCACGGATCGCGGATCTGATGTCTGATTTGCCGTGGTGCAAGCGACCCATGAGGTAGGCTACTTTGAGCAATTCATCGGTGATCTGTCTATTGTGGATTTCTATTTCGACTTCTCTGAGGAAATCATAGACAGACCAAGTTGGGTCCTGGCCGGTAAATTTGGGACAATTGGCATCGTCGAGATAGATAGACTGTGGAGGGTTGGCCAGGGCTGGAAGTGCAGAAGTGGCGGCAGAAGAGGTGTGGGAGAGAGAAGGTAGTGGCAGTTAAGGGCGAGCAAGACGGGGTATGAAGGGAGACAGGAGAGGGAACGACAGGGGAAGGAGTAGAGGAAGAAGAAGGGAGTGTAGAGGCAGGAGTAGAGGAGGAGGTATCTGGACTTACGAGTGTAGGATGGGTAGTAAGTGATTCTGTGGGAAGTGAAACGGGAGTCTCAGGGACAGGGCGGTGGTACTCTTTGCCACTTCGTAAATGAGTGATTGTGTTAGAGTCGGCAGACGGGGTAGGATCAGGTGATGTTTCCGGGTTGAGAGGGCTGGTGTTAAGCGGGTGACGTGGAAAGTATGACATTTAATGTGGCAATGGAAGATGAAAGGATGAAGATGGATACGTAGGTGGAAATGTAAAATATAACAATGAGAGAATGGAATACACTAGGTGTGAAAATGAATGAAGGTGCGGGGATGGATGGTTTAAATAAAAGGCGAAGGATGAGATGGATTATAAATAACGTAGGTGAAGATGAAAACGTGGTATTGGGAATGAGATGGAATATTTACAATAACCAATCTGTAGAGAAAATCGAGGATAATCTCTATAGAAAGGAAAGATATACTATAGTTACACAGTAGAGACGGGAGTGTCGAGATGTATGACGTGCAGGGGTGGCTGGGCGTAACTGGGCTGGGGCGGGGCGGGGCGGGGTGGGGCCGGGCGGGACGGGGCGGGGCGGGGCGGGGCGAGGCGGGGCGGCGGTGGAGAGACAGCTGGGCGGAGAGAAGAGACGCTGCGATGAGTCACCAGCAGGGAGTGGCGGTCTTAGGAGGTGCACGTAATGCAGACCAGATGTGGTGCTGGCGAGGCCAGTGGTGGGTTGTGAGGGCAGATGTTGGTTCAAGGCAGGTGTAGAGCTGTTGAGTTGCAAATGCAGAGAATGGTGGTGGGCAGGCAGTGGGCAGACAGTGATAAGTGGCACCGTGGGGGCAGGAGTTATGATGAATTCGGAACAGGTGCTGGGAATAGGTGCAACAGGTGCGTAGGTCGGCGACGGGGACACTGGCGGTCAGGAACAAGGCGTGTGGGTGGGGTTGTTGGAGAGGTGAGCACTGGTGAGAGAAATTGTACACTCAGAAAGCACAGCCAGGTATTACACCACTAGAGGCACTGAGGAGGGACGAGGCTGGGAGATGCGAGACGTCGTGTATCTTGTGGTGTCACTAAAAATCGGAGGAGGCGGTCAGAATCTGATGGTTCGAAACACTGCTGCTACCAAATGTAACTGGCAATACTTTGGTGATAGAAACTCCGTGTACAAACAGATAGAAAAGGAGTTTATTACGAGCTCACAGTAAAATAGTCTGCCCGTCTTGGCTGCCTGCTATGAACTGAACAGTCGCGCCGTCTTCCCAGGCTTCAGGTCCTGGGAAAGCGTGCTAGGTCAGCAAGTTTAGTGGGGGCATGTATGCATTGGGGGTCGACATATATACATCGGGGGTAGACATATTGTGGAGGGGGTACAGGCCTGATTTATTGCTGCCTACCTTATAAGCGCCAGGCAAGGCTGCCACACCACCCATGAACATCCACACTGTCCACTGTGCAATTTCCACGTTATGTCTACAGACGCCCCATTAATTCAAGGTACCCGTTCATAATGTCATGCCATAATTATTCGTTTATTTGATTACTTTCTCTTTCAGGTTATTCTAACTGGCAGCTTATAGATAAAGTAGTATAGAATGTAACTTTTCCTTTCCAGTATTTCCTATGAAATTTCCCTGTCAGTTTTTCCATGCTGCATGGTGCTTTTTCTCACTTTTTTTCCCGGAGGGTGGACGTGGGGGGAGCCTTCTTGCTCTACTATCCTTATCCTTCAGCATGTAGAGTTAGATCCTGTAATCATAGTCTACTCTGTAACAAACAGCCTCAAAAGGACCATAAGATCTGTTGCTGTTTGCTTTCCTTTGGTTTCTTTTGTATTTCTCCTCCTTGTCCTCCTCCTCCCCAGTTTTCTTCTATATTTTCTCTCCTTTCTTTATATACTCTCTCTGTTCATTAATTCTCATCCCACTCTTTATTACCTCTTTTTTTATGTATGCTCTATTTTTTTTTTTTTCTCTCTCTCTCTCTCTCGCTCGAGAGGTCAGTTTCAGTCGCTCTCGTGAGGTCAGTCTGCTCAGACGTGCTAGAGACCTGTGGTAGTGTTGTGCTAGGGTGTTTTAGTGATCTGTGTTAGTGGCTGTGTTAGTGTGTTGTAGTGATCAGCAACAGTGCTGTGCTAGTGTTCCGTGAAAGTGTTGTGCTAGTGTGTTGTGGTGACCCGTAGTGACCCGTGATAGTGCTGTGCTACCTTGTATGAAGTTGTGGGTAATGGCTTCCTCGGCAGAGAGCTGTGTCCCCACCGCAGGTATTGAAAAGGACTAGCTTGAATTAAAGGAGGAACTTCTCGAACTGAAGCGGGAGGTACAAATTCTCAGGCAGGAGAAGGCACAAATGAGGGAATTGTTGGAGAAGATGTTGGAGGAGAAAAAGAAAAAGACTGAAGGTTGGACACTAGTTAACAAGGGTGCAACGAAGTTCACTCTTAAGAAGCAAACGGAAGTTAAGACCACTAATGCCTTCGACGCACTACGGGACGAATGTGAAGGGAAGGCAGAGAGGGAAGAAGAGGAGAAGGACGGTGAGAGAACTTCCAGTACAGGTAAGTATAATCAGAACAAGAAAGGTAAGAAAAATGTTGCTGTTGTTGGAGACTCCCAGGTGAGATATCTGAACAGGGCCATGTATACTCCACTCGCCGAACATGTGTGTCTTCCAGGGGCCAGGGTGGCTAATGTGATAGAAAAAATTTCAAATATCGTAAAGGACAGTGGTGACAAATCCACTGTGTTCCTCAGTGTAGGAGGCAATGATATTAGTAGCTGTAAGAGTGAGGTACTGTGGCAAAGGTACAAGTTGCTGTTAGAAAAGGTTAGGGAGAGGGGAGGAACCCCTGTAGTGCTTGGTGTTTTACCCAGGTGGCGGGTGGGAAGAGAGTGCTTGAGCAGGGCAATAGGGTTTAATTGCCGCCTTGAAAGGTATTGCAAAGATAATGCAATACCTTTCATAGACAGCTGGGACCGGTTTTATGGATGGAGTGCCTTGTATAGCTGGGATGGGACTCATATTAGCAGGCAGGGAGTTACTGTTTTAGCTGGAATGATAGATAGGGAGATGGAGGGATTTTTTCAAGGTTGAGAAGTAGGTGTACAGGAAGTTGCAGCAACTACACTTCTATATATCTATCTATCTATATACCTAGGCTGCTTCCCCCAAGGAAAGGGAGGTAGCCGAGACAGGACGACTCACTCTCCATTTACTCATCCATTCAAACACATTCATTCGCATCTTAGCCCCAAAGGGGAGAACGGACAGATCCTCACCGCACCACACCGCACAAGGGTCAACTGGGCAATGCAATCAGTGACATCCGCAGCAGGGCCCGACAGCAGAACTGGTTTACCCCTGCCACATCATAACAGACCCATCCCCTTACCCGCACCTGACCTGACTAGCTGATCAGACCAAATGCGGGAGAATATCCCCTCAGGGCTGCGTCATCACTTATTCATTCACAATTTCTCTCCATTTATTTCTGTCACGCACAGCCACTCTTCCTTGCTCAACAGACATCCCTCTCGCATCCAGCGCTCTCTTCACACTGTCCATCCATCCTATTCGTGGTCTTCCTCTCAGCCTTACACCTCTCACATCAGATCTAGTTATCTTTTTCACCAATCGCTCATTATCCATTCTCTCCATATGCCCAAACCATTGCAACACCCTCTGCTCAACTCTACCAGCCATCTCCCGAACAACTCCAGTTCTCCTTCGCAATTCATCATTTCGCACCCGATCCATACGCGTCACTCTACACTTAGAAATCATTATTACCATGTTTGGATAGATGCATCAAGACTTGCAAAATTAAGAACAAAAGTTCAACCATTAGTGTAGATACATCCACTCAGGCACCTCAAATTGAGCAGGCGATGATAGATGATAGAACAAGCGATGATAGAAGGGCGATAAGCGATAATACAAAAAATTGTTATATTAGTAAGTTAAAGAGTTTCCCAGTAAGTAATAAAATAAATAACAGTAAATGCCAAGGTAGAGGCATAACTAGTAGTAATAATCTGAAAGTGTACTACACAAACAGCCGGAGTTTACGTAATAAAATGGATGAACTGAGGGCTTTAATTTGTACAGAGAAAATAGACATTGCCGTTATTAGTGAAACTTGGATGAATACAGACACTAGAGAATTTTTTGCAGAATATCAGATAAGAGGCTATAATATTTTTGTGTCACACCGTCAGGGAAGAAAGGGGGGAGGGGTAGCTATTTATGTAAAGGATTCATTAAACTGTTACAATAAAGCAGACGTTAAAGCAATTAGGGACACAGAAAGTGTCTGGGTCGAAATTAGTAACAATAGGGAGAAATTAGTCTTAGGAGCAATTTACAGATCTCCTAAATTAAGTAGAGCTGATAGTAAATACCTTTGGGAGGAAATTAGGAAAGCATCACAGTCCAGCTTCGTAACAATTGTAAGGGACCTTAATCTACCAAGGATAGATTGGAGAAATCAGACAGGAGATGCAGAATCAGAGGAATTTCTAGAGGTAGTATAGGATAATTTCCTTTATCAGTATAACAGGGAGCCCACCAGAGGCAATAATATACTAGATTTAGTTTTAGTTAATAAAGAAAATATCATTTGTGATATAGAGGTTGGTGGACGACTTGGCAATAGCGATCATGAAGAAATTAAGTTCAGATTTACTTGGGATGTCTGTTCCACTGAAATACCTCCACCGTTCCTAATTCTCGTCTAGGAAATTTCGATGGCTTAAGAGCTTATTTTCGAACGGTATTCCACAGGGAGATTAGCTATTTGAGGGAATGCCAGGTCAGTGGGGAACCCCAGGTCATAGGTGAGGGGCAGGAAACGGGTGGGAATGAGCGTCAGGCGTCTGTGGAAGGTGAGGTCATGGGTAGGAGTGTAGTACAGGTGACGGGGATTAGGTCCAGTACGAAGCAGACGTTCAACCAGTGAAAAATATAACGAGTTAGTAAATATAATACACGGAGGCCAATATAGATATATCCCTTTTAAACCGTTTAGAACAAATAATTTAGAACCAAGATGGTTAAACAACAGATTAAAATCTCTCATAGGCCAAAGGAACGGAATATATAGAAAAATAAAACGTGGAGAGGAACACTTACGTAACTGGTACGCAATTTTAAATAGAGAGGTAAAGAGGGAGATATGGAAAGCAAAGAGAAGTTATGAAATTAAGGTTGCTAGTGAATCAAAAGAAAACCCCAAGGGTTTTTATCAAATGTACCGAACGAAAACTAAAGATAGGATAGGACCACTCAGAACAGAATCAGGTGACATTATCAGTGAAGGCAAAGAAATGTGCTCCATCCTAAATAATTATTTCATATTAGTATTCACCATGGAAAATCTAGACCTGGTCCCTCAAGCAGCAAATATTTACGATGATGATACGGAAAACATTCTTAGTAAAATAACCCTTAGTGAGGACGTGACGTACTGAAAGAAATTAATAATTTAAAACCTCAAAAATCGCCAGATCCGGACGATATATATGGAAAAATTATAAAAGAAACCAAAGAAGAATTATGTCAGCCACTTTTAACGTTATTTAATGACTCTTTAAGTTCAGGAGACGTTCCAGAGGCGTGGAAGACCGCAAACGTAGTGCCCATCTTTAAAAAGGGTGTTAAATCAGCTGCGTCGAATTATCGTCCGATAAGTCTAACGTCAATAGTAGGAAAAATGTTAGAGTCAATTTTGGCAAATAAGATTAGAGAACACTTAGAAAGATTTAATCTTATAAACGAAAGTCAGCACGGATTCAGGCAAGGACGATCCTGCCTCACAAACTTGTTGTCATTCTACTCGGAGGTCTATGAGGCAGTAGATAGTGATAAAGCTTACGATGTTATTTATCTGGACTTTAGTAAAGCTTTTGATAAGGTCCCACACGAAAGGTTAGTTAGAAAGGTTCGAGCACATGGTATAGACGGCGATATCTTAAAATGGATAGAATCCTGGCTGAAAGAACGAAAGCAGAGAGTATTAATAAATGGAACTAAGTCGGACTGGGGATTAGTAACTAGCGGTGTACCACAGGGTTCAGTACTCGGTCCCTTATTATTTATCATATATATAAATGATCTAGACTTAGGAGTCAATAGCAGCATCAGCAAATTTGCCGACGATACAAAAATAGGGCGTATCATTAACTCGACTGACGATTGCCATAACTTACAAAAAGACCTCGATACATTGTCCAAATGGTCTAAAACTTGGCAAATGGAATTTAACGTTGAAAAATGTAAAGTACTTAACGTAGGCAAGACCATTGGAGACACTAAATACGGCTTAGATAACAAAGAAATTAGCAAATCGGAATGCGAGAGGGATCTAGGAGTTATGGTTAGTAACGACCTTAAACCAAGGCAACAGTGTATTAATGCGAGAAATAAAGCAAATAGGGTCCTAGGATTTATTTCGAGAAGCGTGAGCAATAGATCATCAAAAGTAATACTGAAACTTTAGCATAAGTAAGGCCACATTTAGACTACGCAGTACAATTTTGGTGTCCTTACTATAGAATGGATATTAACTCGTTAGAAAATGTACAGAGAAGAATGACAAAAATGATACATGACGTCCGGAACCTGTCATATGAAGACAGACTGAAAAGACTAAGTCTGCCTTCGCTAGAGAGGCGTAGAGTAAGGGGAGACTTAATTGAGGTGATTAAGTGGATGAAGGGTATAAATAAGGGAGATATTAGCAAGGCACTTAAAGTGAGCATACAGGATAGAACTAGAAATAATGGTTTCAAACTAGAAAAATTCCGTTTCAATAAGGAAATAGGTAGAAATTGGTTTGGTAATAGAGTAGTAGACGAATGGAATAAGCTACCTAGTAATGTAGTCGCTGCCTCTTCCATTGAGAGTTTCAAGCATAGGCTAGATAAGCATATGACAAATAAGGGGTGGATATAGAAAAAAGAAAATCTTATAACCAATACTAATTCATAATTTTTCCTTTTCAGGTAACACTATTCTCCTTTCACACTTCCCTGTAAAATGTCCACGCCATTTATTCTATACTACATGGTGATCTTTCTGACTTTTTCCCGCCGGCTTCAGCTGGAGGGTTTGGAGGGCGGGGGAGAGCCTTCTTCTTTGCTATCCTTATCTCATTCTAGTAGTTCAGTTACCCTTCTAGGAGCTGCCTAGCATGGGCCAACCGGCTTACTGCAGTTATCCTCTCTTCTTATGTTCTTATGTTCTTATGTTCTCTCTCTCTCTCTCTCTCTCTCTCTCTCTCTCTCTCTCTCCGTCAAATCGCTGTTCACACTGTTGATCAGTTTTTCTTCCACATTCCTGAGTTACCCTTTTTTTCGTTTTTAGTAATATAAAGATCATGTACAAAGACAAAATAGCAAGAAACTGGTGTGCAGATGTAAGGCCTGTGAGGTGGAGCCCCGCATATCAGGTGACTTAAGTGTTTGGTTTATATAGACCACTGACAGAAGAGTTGATTTATCTTGCTGGGGAAGAGGGAGTCGTTATTAACCAGTTCAGTACAAGAGGTGTTTCCAAGGATGAATTGTGTGGAGGCAGCCAGAATTAATTGTATTAAGCTGTAATCGTGACACACACACACACACACACACACACACACACACACGGTAGGCAAGAAAACGATATTGACAATTTAATGTATCACCCTCCATTCGGCAAAAGCGACCATGCAGTACTGAATGGCAACTTCAGGTTTGCATATGACATAGTTAATGGTAATGAAAGTTACAAAAAGAGCCTTAGCTACATAAAGGGCAACTATCATAACCTAAAGAAGATTGGGAAAAGGAGCTTAGAGGACCAGATTCAAATGTTATATATAAAAAATTCTGTGAACTTTATGAAATAGGAGTCCAGAAGTACATCCCACAGCACAAAGAAGCAGAAAATAAAATAAAGGAATGGTTTAATACAGAATGAAAAAATCAAAAGAAAAAAGAGATCTGTTGTGGAACAGATACAGTAGACACAATAGTGAAAGGGCATATAACAACTATAAACAGGCAAGAAACTATTATACAAGAATAAGGAGGGAAGCCCAAAGACAGTCTGAGGAGGACATCATAAATAAAAGTAGTGATCAACCGAAGCTATTTTACAGCTACGTCCGAAGCAAAACCAAAGTAAAAGATAAAAAGTCAATCCATTACGGATGAAGGGATCACCTATACACAAGAGAATATTTGTGAAGCACTAAATAAGAATTTCCAATCAGCTTTTACAGAAGAAAATAATTTTGAGAAGGATGATATGGAACATTCATGCCCACCCATATTACCAAATATACAAAATATCAGAATGAAATACAGGAGGAGTTAAGTAAATTAGACAGAGGAAAAGCAAATGGTCTTGATGAAATTTCTTGTTGGGTGCTACGAGAATGTGCAAAGGAGTTAAGTAAACCATTATTTTTAATTTTCAAGAAATCCTTGGGTCAAGGTAAACTACCTGATATTTGGAAGAAAGCAAACATTGTTCCCTTATTTAAGAAAGGGAATGGACAAAACCCACTCAACTACCGATCAGTATCACTGACCAGTGTTGTAAGCAAGGTATTAGAAAAGCGGATAAGAAAAGTTTGGGTAAATCATCTAGAAGAACACAATATGATAACAGAAAGACAGTTTGGTTTCAAAAAGGGAAAATCATGTGATACTAATCTGTTGAGCTACTATGACAGAGTAACAGAAACATTACAGAAAAGAGAAAGATGGGTGGACAGTATCTATTTAGATTTCAAGAAAGCATTTGACAGAGTACCGCACCAAAGACATTTATGGAAACTGTACCATCAAGGAGGAATCCGAGGCAAACTGTATTGTTGGATGCAAGATTTTCTTGAAAAAAGGGAAAAGAGAACAGTACTAAGGGGAAATTACTCATCATGGAGGGAAGTGACTAGGGTAGTACCACAGGGCTCAGTGCTGGCACCAATTATGTTTTTACTCTATATAAATGACATAGATAGCAACATTGGAAATGAAAGCTATCTAAATATGATTGCTGATGATGCAAATATACAAAGGAGAATTACTAACACAGACTCTTATAGAGAGCTACAAGAAGACTTAAATAAACTTCATGAATGGAGTAATACATGGCAAATGGAATTCAATGTGGACAAGTGTCATGTAATCAAGTTTGGTATAAGTGGGAAAAGACCTGATTGGGATTATAAGTTAGGAAGTAAAACCCTACTCACATCAGAGAGAAGGACCTAGGTGTGATTATCAGTAACAGATTATCTTTCTTTTTTTTTTTTAAATAACAGAACAGAGGAAGGAAAAACAAATGAATAAAAAAAAAAAAAATCCATGCACCAGATTACTGGTGTCCTCTGTTATAAAATATCTGTAACAGTTGGACTTGAACAGCTGTGGGTTGAAATTTGGAGGGAAAACTCTGGAGAAGCGAGTTCCAGAGAGATGCAGTTCGGGGAATGAAAGAATTCTGATAGGCAGAAGTTCTGCAATATGGCTGAGTGACATTCCAGTCATAAGCGCTGCCAGATGCCCGTGTAGCACGAGGGAAGGCATGGAGAGGTGACACAATGGACGCAACTTCGTCTGAGCATTTGCTATAAAAATATCTGTAAAATAACACAAGGGAGGCAACATTCCTTCTTACTTCCAGGGGAGGTAGTTTATTAGTAATAGCAGGGTTGTTAATAATTCTAACAGCTTTGTTCTGAATTCAGTCTAGTTGTTTTAATGCAACCTCTCCACGTCCATTCCAAAAGGTGAGCAGTATTCAAGCTGAGAGTGCACATGATTCTTATAAATTATAACTAACTGCTCGTCAGTGAAGAAGTTACGGACTTTGTACAATAATCCAAGTTTCTTTGAGGCGGTTTTAGCAAGTAATCTGACATGAGAGGTCCAGCTGAGGGCACTGTTAAGCGAGACGCCGAGAATTTCAATACTTTTGGAAATGGGATTATTTGTAGCACTGAAGGTAATATACGATTCTGGCAATACCTGTCTATTAGTAAATTGTATATATTTAGTTTTACTAGTTTTACTCCGGCTGACCACATAGTGAGAAGGTACGGAACATGTATACACTGCTTGCAAATATAAGAATAGCGTTCACATACGTAAATGAAGACATGCTAAGAAAGATAACATCATTCATCAGACCAACCCTGGAGTATGCGTCAGTAGTCTGGAGTTCTCATCTCAAAAAACACATAGGTAAGATTGAAATAGTTCAAAGGGCCACTACAAGATGGGTACCAAGCTTAACCCGCCCCATCCCGACATTTTCTGGGTAGTGGTACGCCCCAGTCCTGACATTTTTGGAGGTTTTTTTTTTGGCTCAAACATCCGCTTTTGGTGAGAAACATCGAAAATTCATAGAGAAATCGCTCACCTGAGATTTAAAATACTCGATTCAGGTACGAGTACTTCCTTACCTGACTGGGTTTTCTAACAGGCTGGCACCAAAGATAACGAGTTCTATGAGAGGGTAACTATTTTATCCACTCATAAACAGTATTTATTTATTTACTTGGTACGAATTTATATGTAGTACAAGAGTATATTGGTTTTCAAACAGTAATACAGGCATTATAAGCATTGTTTCACTCACTAACTCATCACGATTCATGACCTTTCTTTCCCACATTACCTGATCATCATTTCTGACTGTTTCTTCCTCTAATGCTATGTAAACTTTGTCCTCCACATTGTCATTGATTGGGGAATCACTCTGGCCCTGAATGTCTTTATTGGCCAGGTCACTGGTAACAGGTGAATTGCCGAGACAATGGCGTGCAGGGGGGGGGGAGAGAGGTTATGCTGTGTAAGGCATTGTCCCTGCTTGGCATCTTGTAGAGGAATAGGGGAAGGTGTCCCGTGTAAACGTGCCAAAAATCACTCACGAAATCACTCGCAAAAATTGGAAATTGTGCAAATTAGGGACCTTGCAATGTTGCCGCGTTAATTTACGTCTCCGGGATATGAGTGCACATCATGTGAGGACGTGAATTCACGTCTCCGGGACGCGGCGGGTTAAGGAATCTGAGCTAGGAAGCAAGACTAGAAAAACTGAATCTACCTACACTACAGGAGAGAAGGAAAAAAGGAGACATGATTATGCTATATAAATGCATATCAGGGAAGGAGAAAACAGACATAAATGATTACAAAACCTATGCGGATGCATCAGCAAGAGGACACTGGAAAAAAAATGCATAAAAAGAGAGGCGATACAGACGTAAGGAAATTTGGTTTCCCAAATAGGGCAATTGATCAGTGGAATGCAGTACCGAATGAAATAGTGTGTGCCAAAACAATTCATAAATTTAATAATCCAAACAATTATTTTTGCTTGATTCGGCCCTTTCACTGCCAGTACCTTATGTAACAGCAAATGAAAGGACATTCTACCAATACTTACTTTACTTGTCCATAACAGCTGACACACCACTGGTAGGGAGATAAACACAGTAGGATCTGAGTCACCTGGGTTGTTGTTATCATTTATAACTTAACTTTCATTGCCAGATTAGGTGAATATTGCTCTTTGTACACGACGGATTCACTGTACACGACGGATTCACCCCTCCCTTTAGGAAGAAGGAACCAAAGGCCAGGAACTCGCAAACTGTTCCCTCTAAGAAAAAACAAAAGCAATTCAACAGAGAACCAAATTCAAGATCCGTTAAGTTGGAGATGCCTGGACACACTGAGTTTGAAGGACTGGAGATTATAGGCAGTAATAAACACAGAGGGAAACAGTTCCAGAGTTGACCTGTTGTATCTTGCTGAGTATTTACAATTAGATTATTCTTATTAAATAACGCTATAATTTTATCTCTAGTACTTTTTTAACAAAAATTTTGCTTAGTACAGACGATAGGTTTATTGGGATCTTTTTATGATTAAACGTGCTGTTCATAAGGATACAGATGCCCGACATTAAGTTGAACTGGAAATCAAGAACAGATGGAAAGTGGGCAGCCAAAGGGAGTAAAATTACTACTACTCAAAGGGGCATAGGTTGAGGGCCGACCCAGAATAGCCGGCCTCCCACCCTCCTTCACCTGTCCTTTTCTAATTAACTTACCTCACCCGGTGTCCCTCCTTCCCCTTCCGTTACCTCATCTGGTTATCATCCTCCCCTCCATTTCCCTCACCTGTTGGCCATCTACCCCCTCCATTTCCCTCACCTGTTGCCCATCTACCCCCTCAATTTCCCTCAGCTGTTGGCCATCTACCCCCTCCCTTTACCTCACCTGTTGGCCATCTACCCCCTCCCTTTACCTCACCTGTTGGCCATCTACCCCCTCCCTTTACCTCACCTGTTGGCCATCTACCCCCTTCCTTTACCTCACCTGTTGGCCATCTACCCCCTCCCTTTACCTCACCTTGCTGCCATTCTCCCTATTCCCTAACCCATCTGGTGTCTTCCTTCCCTCCCCTTACTTCACCTGTTGGCCATCCTCCCCCTCCCTTTACCTCACCTGGTGGCTCTTTTTGCCCTTCCCTCCCTCACCTGTTGCCATCCTACCCCCTCTTGCCTCACCTGCTGACCCTCCTTCCCTTCCCTCACCTCATCTGGCGGCCTTCATCCTTTTTTTTTTTCTCCCTGTCCTGTCTCCTATCCTTCCAACCACATTTGGTTGTTTCTTTCACTTCCCTCGCTGGGAACTAGAAAGGAGATCACTTGTAAGATGAAAAAGAGAAATGAAAAGAAAAGAAAAGAAACAGGCTACTGTGAAATACAAAGAAAAACAGTGGAAAGCCAACATATAGGATGGAACAGCTTTGCAACGCGAAACACTATTAAATACAAACAAAAACAAATGAATTTTCCTCAAGTTGTTAATATTAACATAAAAAGAAATACAAAGTAAAGTGGAACGAACCTGGGGTGTTGAATACAAAAGAAAAACAGAAGAACGCTGTAGTTTTATGTACTAAAAATGAGAAGAACACAACCATAATGAAACACAAAAGAATCGTGTTAAATTTAAGAAGATTTAAGTAATGATGTATAATCCAGAAGTCAATGACATTCAATCATTCCGAAGGGTAATCCATTCACTTTTCAGCTCTCTGAATGGTGGAATTGACATTTTCTGAACAAAATAGATTTGTAGTAGTTTGAGTAAGACAAATTATATGGCATATAAGAGTTAAAAAGTTAACAAGCTCAAATATTAACCCTTTAATCCGGTGACTTATTTCCATTTATTAATGTTACTTCGTGTGGAGGTGTTGGAGACGAACGCCATCTCCTGGTGGCACCAAAATGACTGGACGAAGTTGTATAGTTACATAAACGTCCCCCAGTTTCTTCCCTATCCCCCGAAAGGATGATGTTGCACTGTCATGGGAGGGCAGTTTTGGCCTTCGTGTGGCCTTTTTTGGGTCCCTGCCCATGTGGGGGTGTCAGGGAATGAGAGGCTTGATCTGCTGGTTAAGGCAGCGTCGGCACGCCCTCCTGCTTCTGTGGGATCCCATCCTCCTCTGCACTGGCTGCCTCCACATGATTTTTATTCTTTTATTGCTGACCAAATTGGGCGTGGTTGGCAAGACCACTGGGATGCGGTGGGGTCTAACAAGGTGCATGCTATTTGTGGCGAGGTGGGCTCCTTCACTTACCGAGGCTTGTCTCACCGGTGACAGACTGCTGTATGACGGTTGTGAATTGGCCACACCCGCTTCTTTCATGGATTTTTAATGGATGGAGAGCGCTTCCCCTCCATTCTGTGGGAATTGCTTGGTCCCCTGGGCTGTTCGGCACTTGCTGGTGGACTGCCCCAGTTTTGGGAATGTCGCCGTCAGTACCTCTCCGAGCACCAGGCCAGTGATGGCTCGTGCCGTGTTTCGTCGGTGCTCGGCGAGGTGGATTATTGTTCGGGAGGGAGGGGGGGGGGGCTTAACTTTGTGGAGGCAGCTGCATTGCTTCATAAGATTTAGTTCTTGGTGTGTGTGTGTGTGTGTGTGTGTGTGTGTGTGTGTGTGTGTTTGCATTTTAGTGGTTTTAAAGGATTATTATAATTTAGTGTTTATATTTTTACTTGTGATTTAGATTTTTACCTGCATTTATTTTCTGTCTTTTGCCTCGATGCCTGGCTGCATATGACCCCGCCAGTTGCAATGGCCATTTTCTTCTGTTTAATTAATCAGTCTTTCCTTCCTTCTCTCCTTCTCTATTTTTCTCTTTTCCCTCGTCTTTGTCTTCTTTCATTTTCTTTTTATTCTTCCTCTTCATCTCTCTCTCTCTCTCTCTCTCTCTCTCTCTGACTCTACCTATCTATCAATCAATCTATCTATCTATCTATCTGTTTATCTATGTATCTATCACCTGCTTATAATTCTTCAAGTTAATATTTCCACATAAAAAATTAATATAATCGCCTGGAGGCATAAAAAAAAGCATATAACACACCATCACATGACGGGCTTAATCTTAATAATCCGAACAATTATTTTTGCTTGATTCGGCCCTTTCACTGCCAGTACCTTATGTAACAGCAAATGAAAGGACATTCTACCAATACTTATTTTACTTGTCCATAACAGCTGACACACCACTGGCAGGGAGACAAACACAGTAGGATCTGAGTCACCTGGGTTGTTGTTGTCATTTATAACTTAACTTTCATTGCCAGATTAGGTGAATATTGCTCTTTGTACACGACGGATTCACTGCTTCTATGTTGTGTAATATCACTGACATTTTACCGCCACCTACACACCCATAACATACAACAACACGGCTTGGGATTAATGCCAATCGCCTGCACGTGTGGCATTCATCTGCAAATCCCTGTCTTCCCCCACAACACTGACTATACTTGCCGATTTACATCCACGTCACCATCTGTACTGCAGGGCCAACAGGGACAAGGGAGAAACAGACCTTGTACAAGAGTCTGACCGGTCTGTAATTTGACCTAATTTCTTCTAGGTGCAAACTGCATGTCATAAAAACACCCCCGATTATACATTTCATCAAGTCTTGTGTGGAGACAGCCTAGCACGTATTCATTAAAGATGGTGGGCGTTAGCGCCGATTCAGTGGCATGTGGAGGTGTATGGTACGTAGGGGGACTGATGGTCGTTAAGGAACGGGCTACTGAAGCCTGTGCCTAAAGTCGCATGCATAAAAAATACTGCTACTTCATGCCGGCTCCTACAAACACTCCACGGTTTACCCATATCGCTCCACTACTTGCCTCTTCAATATAGCTGACTGCTTTTCTTCATCAACTACCCTTCCCATATCATTCCTAAAATTCCCTTTACTGCCGTTTTGATAATACTTTGAACACGAACACGTAGACGGACTTACCGTGTTTTGACCATAAATTATGAGCAAACATATAATTATGAACAAACATGTCTGAATGTTGTTGCTGACTTTATGTTATGATTAGATGTCATTACCATTGGCTGTCCACAATGTCCGTCAATAAATGGGGGTCAGCCTTCACCTTGGCCAATGACGCTTTAGCCCCTTCAATTCCTGGACGTATTACTTCATTATAATGTCTCTGTCATAATATAATTTTATTCGCCTTTGAAGCCAGACCAAAGATAAAGAGAACCAGGAAATAACCCTTTTAACCTTTTCCATATGAGAGATGAGAAATTTTTCCTAACCTGAAAATAGATGTATAATAATATTCTAGCAAGACTAATATAAATAATACATCGTCAGAGTGATGTAGTTAAGACTACGGCGTTAATAACTTACCTTCCTCCACTCACACTCCCATATCACTTCCTACAAATCTACTCTCTTCTAAACTCGCATTTTGCCCTCCAAAGTTCAACCTCTGTTACTCGAAACATTGTTCCTTCAGTCCTCCCATCTCATTCTCGGTCTCCATTCCATTCTCAAGCCCTCTGTATACTATTTTAGCCGGTTCAGGCCAAAGACCTACGTTACATTCTACCTATCCCCGGGCGACAACATTATATATAAGAGATATTTCCCGAACTAGAGTGATTAGCTTAGACCTTCGTTATTACTTCATCTTATATCTTGTGTTGGATTTAGACTCACTCACCATACTAAGATGCTATTTCACTCGTTTTGTTAGATGTTTTATGCTAGACTACACCATTTCATTTTTAGGGACTTCTCACACTCCTCTTTTATCACCTTCTTGCTGCCCATGCCCATCAACCAGCTAAGCAACTCGAAAATTTCACCAAGGATTTTATCATCTCTCTTCCCACCTTGAAGCATTCCATCCTCATCCATCTGTGTACAATATTTCATTACATGCAGTGAATGCTCACTATCCTCACTTGTCACGCTTTTAAATTATTTTCCCATTAAACCATTTTCTAACAGTTCATACTCTACAAAGTTTCCTAAATCTAACACTGTACTTCCTGCAAAGACTTTTTCCAAACCTATTTTTCCAACTTGTTGTTGTAGTCCGTTCCAGCCCAAACACAGTATAGCGCTTCATTCTGCGTAGCCACTTCCCTTTTACCTTTCTTCTCATCTTGGTCCAATCCTTTCCAGTCCAACCGCTCTGCAACTTTTCATTCTGTGTAACATCTCTTCTCTTTCTTCTCCTATCATCCTGTTGCAATCCCTCTCAGCCCAGCTGATGCACACTACTTCAGACTCTGCAGAATTCTAACTCTCCTCTCTTCCCTCCCTGTTACCAGTCAGACCCATAAAACAGTGTATATCCGCCCTAACGAACCACTCAGCCCCTGTCTCCTAATCTGCGTAAAACAGCACTATCCTGTATTGTACAGTGCATTGTGCCAGTTGTCGCATGTTAACTCCTTTGATGCAAGGGGGTATTTGTTTTCAAATTATAAGTTTGTGTAGGTAGGGAAGTAATGTCAGATATTAGGGGAAAAGAATCGCATATGATCTCTTAAATACAACTGAGGTGCCTAAAAAGGTGGAAGACGTCTAGGACGTTTGTCAGTACAGTTCATCATAAGTGAATCATATGTGAAAGTTGCCCTGTAACCTTTGATAACTTATGCTGGAGAAAATTATTCGGATGTAGCATTTTAGTATGCAGTGAGGTGAGTACAAAGGAGTACAAAGGAAAGCAAACAGCTACAGACCTGCTGGTCCTTTCGTGGCTGCTTCGTACTGGGAAGGCTATAACTAACAAAAGTAATGTATCAGCTAATGACAAGGATAGAATAGCAGAAAGGCTACCCCCAACAACTGAATCCTCCAGCCGAAGCCGGCAGGAAATAGTAAGAAGGAATAGTAGAATATAACGTAGGTCTTTGGGCTGAACGGGTAAAATGGTATACAGAGGGAGTGAGAAAGAGGTGGAGACCGAGGATGTGATGGGGGGACTGAATCAATAAAGTTTCGAGTGACAGAGGCTGAACTTTGAAGGAAGGCGAATGCGAATTTAGAAGAGAGTAGATTTGTAGGAAGTGATATGGGAGTGTGAGTGGAGGAAGGTAAGTTATTAACGCCGTAGTCTTAACTACATCACTCTGACGATGTATTATTTATATTAGTCTTGCTAGAATTATACATCTATTTTCAGGTTAGGAAAAATTTCTCATCTCTCATATGGAAAAGGTTAAAAGGGTTATTTCCTGGTTCTCTTTATCTTTGGTCTGGCTTCAAAGGCGAATAAAATTATATTATGACAGCGAGATTATAATGAAGTAATACGTCCAGGAATTGAAGAGGCTAAAGCGTCATTGGCCAAGGTGAAGGCTGACCCCCATTTATTGACGGACATTGTGGACAGCCAATGGTAAAGACATGTGATCAGCCTGCTTACCATATTACAACATAAAGTCAACAACAATATGATAACCCCAGACATGTTTGTTCATATTTACTGTATATGTTTACAAATTTATGGTCAAAACACGGTAAGTCTGTCTACGTGTTCGTGCTCTAAGTATTATTAAAACGGCCCTAAAGGGAATTGTAGGAACGCTGTGGGAAGGGTAGTGGATGAAGAAAAGCAGGCAGCTGCAGTATATTGAAGAGGCCAGTAGTGGAGCGATATGGGTAAACCGAGAATTGTTTGTAGGAGCCGGCATGAAGTAGCAGTATTTTTTATGCGTGCGACTTTAGGCACAGGCTTCAGTAGCCCGTTCCTTAACGACCATCAGTCCCCCTACGTACCATACACCTCCACATGCCACCGAATCGGCGCTAACACCCACCATCCTTAATGAATACGTGCTAGGGTGTCTCCACACAAGACTTGATGAAATGTATAATCGGGGGTGTTTTTATGACATGCAGTTTGCACCTAGAAGAAATTAGGTCAAGTTACAGACCGGTCAGACTCTTGTACAAGGTCTGTTTCTCCCTTGTCCCTGTTGGCCCTGCAGTACAGATGGTGACGTGGTGTAAATCGACTACGACAGTCAGTGTTGTGGGGGAAGACAGGGATTTGCAGAAGAATGCCACACGTGCAGGCGATAGGCATTAATCCCAAGCCGTGTTGTTGTATGTTATGGGTGTGTAGGTGGCGGTAAAATGTCAGTGATATTACACAACATAGAAGCAGTGAATCCGTCGTGTATAAAGAGCAATATTCACCTAATCTGGCAATGAAAGTTAAGTTATAAATGACAACAACAACCCAGGTGACTCAGATCCTACTGTGTTTGTCTCCCTACCAGTGGTGTGTCAGCTGTTATGGACAAGTAAAATAAGTATTGGTAGAATGTCCTTTCATTTGCTGTTACATAAGGTACTGGCAGTGAAAGGGCCGAATCAAGCAAAAATAATTGTTTGGATTATTAAGATTAAGCCCGTCATGTGATGGTGTGTTATATGCTTTTTTTTATGCCTCCAGGCGATTATATTAATTTTTTATGTAGAAATATTAACTTGAAGAATTATAAACAGGTGATAGATACATAGATAAACAGATAGATAGATAGATAGACTGATTGATAGATAGGTAGAGTCAGAGAGAGAGAGAGAGAGAGAGAGGGAGATGAAGAGGAAGAATAAAAAGAAAATGAAAGAAGACAAAGACGAGGGAAAAGAGAAAAATAGAGAAGGAGAGAAGGAAGGAAAGACTGATTAATTAAACAGAAGAAAATGGCCATTGCAACTGGCGGGGTCATATGCAGCCAGGCATCGAGGCAAAAGACAGAAAATAAATGCAGGTAAAAATCTAAATCACAAGCAAAAATATAAACACTAAATTATAATAATCCTTTAAAACCACTAAAATGCAAACACACACACACACACACACACACACACACACACACCAAGAACTAAATCTTATGAAGCAATGCAGCTGCCTCCACAAAGTTAAGCCCCCCCCTCCCTCCCGAACAATAATCCACCTCGTCGAGCACCGACGAAACACGGCACGAGCCATCACTGGCCTGGTGCTCAGAGAGGTACTGACGGCGACATTCCCAAAACTGGGGCAGTCCACCAGCAAGTGCCGAACAGCCCAGGGGACCAAGCAATTCCCACAGAATGGAGGGGAAGCGCTCTCCATCCATTAAAAATCCATGAAAGAAGCGGATGTGGCCAATTCACAACCGTCATACAGCAGTCTGTCACCGGTGAGACAAGCCTCGGTAAGTGAAGGAGCCCACCTCGCCACAAATAGCATGCACCTTGTTAGACCCCACCGCATCCCAGTGGTCTTGCCAACCACGCCCAATTTGGTCAGCAATAAAAGAATAAAAATCATGTGGAGGCAGCCAGTGCAGAGGAGGATGGGATCCCACAGAAGCAGGAGGGCGTGCCGACGCTGCCTTAACCAGCAGATCAAGCCTCTCATTCCCTGACACCCCCACATGGGCAGGGACCCAAAAAAGGCCACACGAAGGCCAAAACTCCCCTCCCATGACAGTGCAACATCATCCTTTCGGGGGATGGGGAAGAAACTGGGGGACGTTTATGTAACTATACAACTTCGTCCAGTCATTTTGGTGCCACCAGGAGATGGCGTTCGTCTCCAACACCTCCACACGAAGTAACATTAATAAATGGAAATAAGTCACCAGATTAATGGGGTTAATATTTGAGCTTGTTAGCTTTTTAACTCTTACATACGCAACAGGTTGTTTTACTCAAACTACTACAAAACTGTTTTGTTCAGGAGATGTAAGTTCCACCATTCAGAGGGCTGGAAAGTGAATGGATTACCCATTCGGAATGATCTAAGTTCATTGACTTCTGGATTATATCTAATTACTTATATTTTCTTAAATTTAACACGTTTCTTTTGTATTTCATTATGTTCGTGTTCTTTTCATTTTTAGTCATTAAAGTACAGCGTTCTTTTATCTCGTTTCCTTTGTATTCAACATCCCAGACTCGTTCCACTTTGCTTTACTTTGTATTTCTTTATGTGCCTTAATATTTACAACGTGAAGGAAATTCATTTGTTTTGTTTGTATTTAATAGTGTTTCGCATTGCAAAGATGTTCCATCTTATCTGTTGGCTTTCGACTGTTCTTCTTCGTATTTCACAGTGGCCTGTTTCTGAATTTTTTTTTTTTTGTATTTATCTTTTTCATCTTACAACAAACGATCTGTTTTCTAGTTCCCAGCGAGGAAAGTGAAAGACACAGCCAAATGTTGATGGAAGGATAGGAGACAGGACTCGGAGTACGAAAAGGATGAAGGCCGCCAGATGAGGTAAGGGGAGGTAAGGGGAGTGAAGGATGACAACAGGTGAGGTAAGGGGAAAGAAGGATGGCAACAGGTGAGGTAAGGGGAGTGAAGGATGGCAACAGGTGAGGTAAGGGGAGGGAAGGATGACAACAGGTGAGGTAAGGGGAGTGAAGGATGGCAACAGGTGAGGTAAGGGGAGGGAAGGATGGCAACAGGTGAGGTAAGGGGAGTGAAGGATGGCAACAGGTGAGGTAAGGGGAGGGAAGGATGGCAACAGGTGAGGTAAGGAGAGTGAAAGATGGCAACAAGTGAGGTAAGGGGAGGGAAGGATGGCAACAGGTGAGGTAAGGGGAGTGAAGGATGGCAACAGGTGAGGTAAGGGGAGGGAAGGATGGCAACAGGTGAGGAAAGGAGAGTGAAGGATGGCAACAGGTGAGGTAAGGGGAGTGAAGGATGGCAACAGGTGAGGTAAGGAGAGTGAAGGATGGCAACAGGTGAGGTAAGGGGAGGGAAGGATGGCAACAGGTGAGGTAAGGGGAGGGAAGGATGGCAACAGGTGAGGTAAGGGGAGTGAAGGATGGCAACAGGTGAGGTAAGGGGAGGGAAGGATGACAACAGGTGAGGTAAGGGGAGTGAAGGATGACAACAGGTGAGGTAAGGGGAGGGAAGGATGGCAACAGGTGAGGTAAGGGGAGGGAAGGATGGCAACAGGTGACGTAAGGGGAGTGAAGGATGACAACAGGTGAGGTAAGGGGAGGGAAGGATGACAAAAGGTGAGGTAAGGGGAGGGAAGGATGACAACAGGTGAGGTGAGGGAGAGGGAAAAAAAAGCCACTAGGTGAGGTAAATGGTGGGGGAGGATGGCCAACAGGTGAGGTAAAGGGAGGGGGAGGATGGCCAACAGGTGAGGTAAAGGAAGGGGGTAGATGGCCAACAGGTGAGGTAAAGGAAGGGGGTAGATGGCCAACAGGTGAGGTAAAGGAAGGGGGTAGATGGCCAACAGGTGAGGTAAAGGGAGGGGGTAGATAGCCAACAGATGAGGTAAAGGGAGGGGGTAGATGGCCAACAGGTGAGGTAAAGGGAGGGGGTAGATGGCCAACAGGTGAGGTAAAGGGAGGGGGTAGATGGCCAACAGGTGAGGTAAAGGGAGGGAGAGGATGGCCAACAGGTGAGGGAAATGGAGGGGAGGATGATAACCAGGTGAGGTAACGGAAGGGGAAGGAGGGACACCGGGTGAGGTAAGTTAATTAGAAAAGGACAGGTGAAGGAGGGTGGGAGGCCGGCTATTCTGGGTCGGCCCTCAACCTATGCCCCTTTGAGTAGTAGTAATTTTACTCCCTTTGGCTGCCCACTTCCCATCTGTTCTTGATTTCCAGTTCAACTTAATGTCGGGCATCTGTATCCTTATGAACAGCACGTTTAATCATAAAAAGATCCCCAATAAACCTATCGTCTGTACTAAGCAAAATTTTTGTTAAAAAAGTACTAGAGATAAAATTATAACGTTATTTAATAAGAATAATCTAATTGTAAATACTCAGCAAGATACAACAGGTCAACTCTGGAACTGTTTCCCTCTGTGTTTATTACTGCCTATAATCTCCAGTCCTTCAAACTCAGTGTGTCCAGGCATCTCCAACTTAACGGATCTTGAATTTGGTTCTCTGTTGAATTGCTTTTGTTTTTTCTTAGAGGGAACAGTTTGCGGGTTCCTGGCCTTTGGTTCCTTCTTCCTTGCGTTAAAAAAAAAAAAGGTTCGTAATGATAGATCATGTCTCATAAATTTTCTGGGATTGTTGTTTTTTCAAACATATATGATAACTGACACGCAAATATACCTTCAGATGTCATCTGCCTAGACTCCCAGAAACGTTTGATACGTCCCCCCATCTAAGATTAACAGAAAAAATACTGGTCCACGGCCTCTTCAAAAACTTATGTTCGTGTATTGGCGACTGGATAACGAACCATAAGCAGCGTGTAGTGATAAATGGCGAATCATTATATTGGCTGGAAGTAACAGGCACAGTTCCTCAAGGGTTAGATTCAGGTCCAGTTCTTTTAACATTTTATATCAGTGATCTAGAAAATGGACGTGTTTCTAAGGCAGCCAGATTTGCAGATGACACGAAGACTGGAGGTAAAGCAGTTATGGAAGCAGACTGTAAATTTATACCAAGATAGATAGATAGATAGATAGATAGATAGAGAGAGAGAGAGAGAGAGAGAGAGAGAGAGAGAGAGAGAGAGAGAGAGATGAGTTAATAAAGTGGAGTGAAAAATGGCATATAAAATTTTATACAGATATGTGTGAGTTAGTGCACTTTGACGACAAGAAACGCCAGACATGATTGATCGAAATTTCAATACCCCACTGACGGAAGTAAATCAGATGTACTTAGGAGTTACTATCAGTAACATTAAAACCTCAAAATAGTGTATAGCAGCCAGCAATAAGGCAAATGAAATGTTCAACTTCGTCTCGAGGAACTCTGATCATAAAACTCCCGATATAATCTCTAAGCTTCATACGCCAATAGTTAGTTCACATCTAGAATACTAAATGCAACAATGGTCTTCGAATCTTATTATGGACAATGACAGATTCGACGGAATGCAATGCACAGCCACGAAAATGAAATCATCGATGCTAAATTTACCCTACGAAGATGAACTACAGAAACTGAATATGCATTCTCTGAAAAAGCAACGACTTAGGGGAGATCTAACACAAGTATTAATGACGATGTTATATATGATAATTTATTCGAAATACAGAGTGGTACTATGACTTGAAACAACGGAATGAAACTCAAAAACAAGAGATGCAACACTAATATAGGGGAAAACTCTATTAATATTCGCTTAATGGTACAATAAAAAAAATTTAGCAGCAACAGTAGTTAGTCCAAACACTATTGACACTTTTAAAATCTGGCTAAACAAATATACTCAGACTATAGGCTATAACTAACTGAGTCTTGTTTATTCTCAGCTTGAAGTGATGCTGACGACCGTGATGCGTTTGCTATAATAACAAGAACATTCGGTAATTGTTTCCAATTCTTTTAAAAATCGTAGAACAGATATTACATAGTTCATAATCGTTCTTCTCCTGCCTCTACTTTAATATTACTATTCCTGTTCTTCCTAACAAGCATTTTTTTTTTTTTTTCTGCAGGTTTTACCGGGTGGTGTGCTAGATGGGGGAGAGCCTTCCTCTTTTCTATCCGTTTCTTTCACAGGTTGGTGAGATGTTAGTAGTTGCAGCATTTTTTTTTAACAAACAACCTCGTCATGGGCCAACTGACCCCATGTTATCTGTACTTCTTATAAACTCACTCCTATGTACTCTCTCTCTCTCACTCTCACTCCCTCTCTCTCTCTCTCTCTCTCTCTCTCTCTCTCTCTCTCTCACACACACACACACACACACACACACACACACACACACACACTGCCCATCATCATATAATAATTAACCCATTAATGACTTTGTCATTACTGCTGCACGGTTATATATTCAATCCTCATTCTTTCCACATGGTAAAGTGCAGGTAATTGAAGCTATCAACTTTTGCAGGATGGTGCACAAGAGTGGGATAACACAGTCTAATGTACTCACTCACTCATTAGCTTAAGCGATGAATGCGTCACACTGCTAATGACTTTCCCAATGTCATCATTACTAACTATTTATTCCAGTTAACACCAGACATCTTTATCCAGTTGAGGCTGAGGCATAGGGACCCGAGTGTTTTCTACGGTGACATTCTAAACATTTTCTCCTTGCTAACCCCAGTCAAGTTTACTCGTAGTACGAGATTTATGCAGCTGAAGAGGTTAGTTATACATTCACAAAAAAGTTTTGAGTAAAGCCTTTCCGGAGAGAGCGAGGATGAAGAAATATAAAAATATCATCGTACTGAAAGGGTAAGGCTATGCTATTTCTTTCAAGTGATAAACTAGTCTGGTGTTGACCTGCATGTGATCCGTAAGTGCATCGGTGGCAAGTAATAGGTCAATAAATACAGCTTTTCAGATGTTTAACTAGAAATGTACGATTTCTTTCAAGTAAACATTTATCTTCTGATGGCAGTCAGACGAAATGTTGAGGCTCATCGTCACACCAGTTGAGCACCGTTGATCACTGGGATTTAGCACAAACAGCCTCTTTAGTCACTTTTTATGCATCAAGGACGTGTCGATCCAGTGTGACAATTACAACATTCTCTCTTCCACACACACCCTTTGCCCACCTGGATTTTTGGTCCTTGGTGATTATTTGCTCTTACAATATTCCTTCATTTCTTTTTTTCTTCCACTGCTGCTTTGTCTACCTACCTACCTACCTTTCTACCTGAGTTTCTGTATATCCGTCTGTATACCTGTCTGTCTGTCTGCCTTTCTATCTGAGTGTCTGTCTGTCTGTCTTATATTTAACTATCCAATTTGCATTTGACACTCATTTCTAACATTTTTACCCTATTCATTCGTCCTAAGGCACTCGCACCTGTTAATTAAGCTAGAAACTCTAAACCAGTGATTCCCAACCAGGGTTTCGCGGAACCCAAGGGTTCCGCAGACCATCATCGGGGTGCCACAAGAAATCATGAAATAAATAAAAATAAATAAAATATATAAACTGAGAAAAAAATATATATAAAAATAAAGAAATACTACGACAAAACACAGGAAGCTGTGCATTTTGCTGTGTCATCCAGTGTTTCCACAGCGGCTGCACCACCAACTCTGTCACTAACCAGTGTGAGATGAGAGGAGGAGGGAAACAGGTCACGATCGGTTTTCTTGGTACTTTGGGGACATGACCGGGAATGAAAATAGTTTATCAGTCAAACTGCGAGCAGGAAAAATACAGTACCATAATATATGCAATCATTAGAGAAACCAAACACACACACACACACACACACACACACTATCAAAATAAAACCGCCCAGAAAATACAATAAAGAATGGCCAAGTCAGGGCAGAGACTCCTAAATTTCCAAACTATCTGGGAACTCCCGCTGCTGTTGTTGGCAGACTCGATCAGTGAGAGATTGTCCTAGAACCCTGTGTGTGTCGCTCTGGAACGTGGTGGTGGGGAAGTTAAGGTAGTGGTGATGTTTGTAGATGCAATTGGCATGCTGGGTCCATAGCATGGATACTATGATTGTATTTACTGTAGGAACGTGTGTGTCGTGTGGGAACGTAGTGCTTGGAGAGGTTAATGTACAGGCGATGGCGATACTTAGTAATTTCTTACCATATTGAAGTGTGTACTGTAATGGTTATCATCTTGCAGTTAATTGTGTGTGTCGTGGAGGAGTGTGGAGTTAAATAAGTTCAAGGAAGGCTGATGGAAGTGTCTATTAAATATAGACATACAATCTGAGTTATAGTAATTGTTGGCTCACTGGAGTCTGCAGAGTGAATTCTATGTATATATTGCAGAAAATATTGTGTGATGTGACAGACAAATGTGCTATGGAGGCTGAGGTAGGGGTTGGCAATATATGTTGGCATTTGAAGATGTTAAATTAACTGTTTGCATTTGGAGAGTATGTTGTGTGATTAGTAATTGTATGGATTGTCGTGTGCTTATTGTGGATGTGTACATTGTTGGGTAGCCATTAACAAGTGGAAAGTGGTGTTGGGGAAGGACTTGTTATTTGTCAGGGCTGCTAGTGGTTGTTGGCATTTTGGAGGATGTGAATCGTTGTTCTTAGAGGATGTATGAATTACTGCGTGGTTATTGTGACTATGGATATCGTAGGGTGGTTATTCAGATAATTGTATATACGGGCTATTATAATACATGTATGGAGGTGCTGTTGGTTAAAACATGGCATAACTGAGTGTGCAGTGTGGTTATTAGAGACTACTGCTTATTGTGACTGTTAATATCATCGAATACATGTTAGTGATTGGAAGGGTGAGATGGAGATTCTGATAGTGGACTGTGTAACGCTGGATATATTGAGATAGGTTGCAAACCATTCAGTCCCGGGACTATGCCTGTAGATAAATGAATGGTGCTACTAAGAATAAGACAATTTACAAAGGGTCTTCATGGCATACTTAGGACTATGTTGTGTTGTTATCAGTGAAGTGTGGAAACGGTCAGGTGGTTAATATTTGTGCTTTGTTGGTGAAGGTGTTGGAAATGGTGGTGGTCGTTGCTGTAACCAGTACCATATTGGAAAGTGTGTAGCCTACCATGATTATTAGTTATATGTTGTCGGGTAGTAGTTAGTGATTACATCATATTGTTGTGCTGATATTACTGAAGGACTATAGTAATGACTGGTTATACGTTAAGAGTATTCTTGAGTGATTATTAGCGAATGCATGTATACTGGTGAGTAATTATTAATAGAGATGCTTGTTGTTGTTGTTTAGTTATTATTAGTTATGTGTATTGCTGAGTTATGAATAGTGATTGTGTGCATCGTTGGGTGGGTAGGCTAATATTGATTATGGATTTTGTCCCCGTTACTGATGCTGATGATAGTTCTCTTTCTTTTATTTTTTCTTTCGCCTTTGGACAGGATGTCAGGATGATGACGATAATACATACTTGGGTGGCTCTAAATGTCTTTTGTGTTTGGTTGGTTTACTGCAGAGTGAGGGGTCGATACTTTTCCTACATGAAAGCGTACATATACGTTTTGTATGACTGTGTAAACACTTTTTGAGATAACTGTCGAAGTGCAAACGACTACTCCAACCAACTGACCACGAGGGGATTTAATACTGCTAAATCCATAATGCTCGGGGGTCTTACGATCGGAGCTCGTCTCATATGCGTCCCTTTCCCCCCGAGAAGTAGGCGGCTTTCAACTTGCCATAGCTCTGTAACTACATCACACAGAATTTTCAATTAAAGATCAGAATACGCGCCTATTCGTCGTCTCTTCAGCGTAAGTGTCCCTAGATCGCTAGGTGGAGGCATTGTGGAGGTATGAAGTTATGAATGGAGGTAATCTGCGGGGTTGTGGAGGGCTGTGCTTATACGAGTGGGTGGGTCAATGACTATAACACAGCCAGAACACCTGCGTGGGCCAGATGGGGATTTTCTGTTTGCACTCGCCGATGCTGCCTCTTGCCGCACTTGACATCGACACTCCTCTCCAATGTCCCTCCCACTGCCACATAAATGAATCATGACCCATTGTGCATGTGGCCAGTTCACTTTATTTGCCCTATTTTTCCGGCCTTTCCAGAGTGACACTGTGCACTCTGGTGTATGGGAAGAGGGAGAGAAAAGATATTCAAAGGCTTCTTCCATCTTACTTGTTTCAAAAGATTACCTTCACTTCCTCTGCAAATAATGTTGTTTCGCATAATTATGATCACTTGCGTTATCCTTAGCGACATTTTCTTTTCTTACAAATATATTTTTACTTACATGAGCAAGTTCTCACAGCACTAGAACTGCACACAATAAATACTAGCTTACTATGACAGCAAAACCAATTTGCATGTACAGCTGGGTAAGTAGAAAGTGCAATATATATATATATATATATATATATATATATATATATATATATATATATATATATATATATATATACAGGGTGTAACGCGACGTATGACAAAAACTTACACCAATGATCTATCATGTAATTCTGAGTATATTTTGTTCTATAAACATATGCTCTCTGCGACCCCAGTTCAGTACCCAGCATTCGGCTGTTTTGTGTAAAAGCTCGTCTCTTGCATATGCCATTGGGTGAGAGCTTCGCAGGGCGACGGGAGACGAGTATTATTAGCTTATACTGTACTATACATAAAAATCCCATATCCTATCAGTACACACGAGTTTTAAGAAGAAACTTTACGTAGTCTATTGATTCTTTAACATCAAGTCATGCATTCATGCAATTCTTTTGCACATATCGACCATAACTAAGGATTAAATTCAAATTTTATGGCTTGCATGGGAGTAGGGAGGGAGGGAGGAAAGGCTGGTGTGTTGTGCCAGTTATGTAATATTTGTTTTGTAGGATGTTGCTACCAGCATTATCATAACACCCACAGCTCATTTAGTGAAAAAACGTTATTCTAAAGGGAGATTAGTCTCACTTTAAGTCAGGAAGAATTTTAATAATCACAATTTTTCTGCTGCAAGTAAACGTGGCGCCATTGGGTATCTCCACCTGTGTTCCTCTCTGCAGCACATCATCGCAGAATCCGTAAAAAAATACACGATATCTGCATATTCTTCATTGCTGTACGTACGTGGCATGCTGTTTCATGAACATGTGAAGCTGAACCCGGTGAACAACAGAACGCAGACAACAGTATTTAATGTATGTGCCTCCCCTGCAAATGCTCCCGTTCAAATGACAGTGGACGCAGGGTTGCCAAGTCTTTATCATCAGTCTCGCTAGTTTAGTCCTGAAAACTTGCTAGAATGTCGCTAGATAATAAACACTGCAAAACATCGCTAGAAAATACGATAAAATCTCTAGAATATCACCTAAAAATGGCAAAAATATCCAGAATGTAGCTAGATATCATGTTGCCAGATGTTAGTGCCGCAAGTAGAAGCAAGAAAATAGGTCTAGCAACATAGTCGTTACATTGGCAATCCTGTATCACTGTTCTCACGTAAGCATATGAAAAAAAAGGTGCCACGTTTACTTGCAGCAGAAAAATTGTTATGAATAATAATATTACTCCTGACTTACAGTGATGCTAGTCACTCAGTACGGTAATGTTCTTTCACTGAATGAGCTGTGGGTGTTATGATAATGCTGGTAGCAACATCCTACAAAACAAATATTACATAACTGGCACAACACACCAGCCTGTCCTCCCTCCCTCCCTACTCCCATGCAAGCCATAAAATTTGAATTTAATCCTTAATTACAGTCGATATGTGCAAAAGAATTGCATGAATGCATGACTTGATGTTAAAGAATCAATAGACTACGTAAAGTTTCTTCTTAAAACTCGTGTGTACTGATAGGATATGGGATTTTTATGTATAGTACAGTATAAGCTAATAATACTCGTCTCCAGTCGCCCTGCGAAGCTCTCACCCAATGGTACATGCAAGAGACGAGCTTTTACACAAAACAGGCGAATGCTGGGTACTGAACTGGGGTCGCAGAGAGCATATGTTTATAGAACAAAATATACTCAGAATTACATGATAGATCATTGGTGTAAGTTTTTGTCATACGTCGCGTTACACCCTGTATATATATATATATATATATATATATATATATATATATATATATATATATATATATATATATATATATATATATATATTGAAGTATATGGAGACATCTGGCAGTTCCCTGTAGTAAGTCCAAGAACCTAGAGCCTGTGTCAGGTGGAACGTGACGGGCTGAGGTAGGGGGGTAGGGTATTTTTTTTTTTCAAGAATACTCCCCCAGTATCCCTGCTTGTCGTAAAAGGAGACTAAAAGGGTTGGTGGAGGGTTAGTGCCCCTCCCCGGAAAACAACTAACTAAAAAGACAAGCAAGAAGCCTCGGACAAGGACTGACCAAACGATGACGACCAAGGACCGGACAAAGGACATGGTAATGGGTACATGGAATGTAAGAGGTGCGAATGATGAGGTGAAAGAGAGAGAGATTGTCCATGAGGGTGCGAAAGAGGATGTATGTGGAGTAACTGAGACTAAATGGAGAAGAGAGAGTGTGAGAGAATGGGAGTATGGATGGGGTATATATGCAGGAGTAGGTGAGAATGAGAGGGCAAAAGAAGGAGTGTGTATAGTTGTGAGCAAAAGATGGAAGAAGAGCATAAGAGAGTATGGATCAGTTGGTCAAGTATTGTGTGGGTAAGATTGAAAGTTGGAATACAAATGTGGGTGATTGTGTGTGTGTATGCGCCGACGCAAGATCGTGCAAGCAGAGTGAGAGAAGAGTTCTGGACAAATGTGGAAATGTGCATGGAAAAGTTTGGAAGGAATGAGAGAGTGTTTTTGATCGGTGATATGAATGGTAAAGTAGAGGATGTGAAGGTGGATGGAATAGTTGGTGAGTGAGGTGTGCCTGCTGAGATAAATGAGAATGGCAGTGTGTTAGTGGACATTTGTGCTGGGAGGGGGTTGGTGATAGCCAATGCCCTCTTCAGGCATAAAATGATCCACACGTATACATGGCGAGTGATGAGAAGGGTGGGTGGTGAACTGAATGAAAGGAAAGCAATGATTGGTTATGTGTGTGAATGAAAGGATCCGCAGACGTGTAATGGATGCAAGAGCTTATAGAGGTTGGGGGAGTGGACTCTCTGACCACTACTTGGTGGTGGTCAGAATCAAGATCCAAATAAGATGGAGAAATAGAAGAAGGGAAGGACAGGAAGAAGGAGTATTTGCAAGGAGAGTGGAAAGGTTACAAGAGGATGAGAAAAAGGCAGAGTATAAGAGAGAAGTGGAGAAACGATTGGGCAAATATGAATTGGAGCATATGGGGGACGTGGAAGGTGTGTGCAGGATATTCACAGAAGAAATACTGTATGTGCAGCATGTGATATGGTGTGTAGGATGAAGAGAAGACGGAGGGGGGTGCAAGGAACAGCGTGGTAGAATGAAGAGGTGAGACAGGCTGTGGCACAAAAGAAGAAAACATACAATGAATGGATGAGAAATAGGGACGTGGAAGAAGTTGAGAGGCAGAAGAGAGAGTTATATGTAGAAAGAAAGAGAGAAGTGAGATTAGAAAGAGAGAGTAAGAAGAGAGTGGATGGGGAATTTGGAAGGAATTTGAGTGTAAAATGGAGAGACTGTAAGAAAATGGTCTGGAAAGAGGTGAAGAGAGTAAGACAGGGTGGAAGTGAAGTTAGCAGGGGAGTGAAAGATAAATATGGTAGATTACTAGTGGAAAAGGGAGAAAAAGTGAGCAGATGGAGAGAACACTTTAAGGAATTGTTGAACATAGAGGATGGAAGTAATGCGAGTATAAGTGGCTGGGGAATGGCTGGGAGAAAGAGAGAGGTGAGAAGACAGGAAGAAATCAGTAGGATAGAAGTTGTGGAAGCAATGAAGAAAGTTAAATTGGGGAAAGCCCCAGGAATTGATGGAGTATGTGGTGAAATGCTGAAGCATGGGGGAGAGATAGTAGTAGAATGGATGTGGAAGATGTGCAGATTGGCCTGGGAGGAAGGTAGAGTCCCGGAGGATTGGAAGTCAGGTATAATTATTCCCTTGTACAAAGGAAAAGGAGAAAAAGAAGTGTGTGGTAATCATAAGGGTATTTGTCTTCTTAGTATAATAGGAAAAGTGTATGGTAGGATACTAACTGACAGAGTTAGAGAAAGAACAGAAGAATTAGTTGGAGAAGAACAGGGAGGCTTTAGGAAGGGCAGAGGTTGTGTAGATCAGATATCCATTCTTAGATATTTAGTGGAAAAGATTCTAGAGAAGGGAAAGAAGTTGTATGCGGCTTTCATGGATTTGAAGAAAACATATGACAGGGTGGATGGTCAAGGATTGTGGAAAGTATTAAAAATATATGGAGTAGATGGGAAGTTGTTGAATGCTGTGAAGAGTATGTATGATGGTGCGAAGGCTGCAGTGCATGTGGATGGTGAACTGAGTGAATTTTTCTCTTTGAAGGTTGGGTTGAAACAGGGATGTGTCATGTCCCCATGGTTGTTCAATCTGTACATGGATGGGGTAATAAAAGAGTTACAAGGTAGGGTAGTGGATGTTGGAGTGGCCCTGGTGAGAGAGGGTAGTGTTTGGAAACTCCCTATACTGTTGTTTGCAGATGATACTGTGTTGTTGAGTGAAGACGAAGGGGAGCTGCAAGGCTTGGTGGATGAGTTTGGGAGAGTGTGTAAGAAACGGAAACTAAAGGTGAATGTAGGGAAGAGTAAAGTGATGGTCTTTGAGAGAGGTGAAGTCAGTGAATGTACAGCGAGGTTGGATGGTGAGGAATTGGAAAATGTGAGTACGTTTAAGTACTTGGGTAGTGTGATGAGTAAGGATGGAGGTTTGGAGGGTGAAGTGCTTGAAAGGGTACAGCAGGGAAGAAAGGTTGCTGGTTCCTTGAAAGCAGTGATAAGAAACAGGGAAGTGAGCATGGAAGTGAAAAAGTTACTACATGACAGTATAGTGATACCAACTCTAACGTATGGAAGTGAGGCTTGGATGTTGTTGGAAAGACACAAGTCAAGAGTGAGAGCAGTTTTTTTTTTTTTTTTTTTTTTTTATGTGTCCGACTCTGGGCATAGGCTTCACAGCCTGCTGTCAAGGCCCAGCAGTCCTCCTACATACCATACACCGGTACATGTCACCACTTCGGCGCTAACACCCACCGTCCATATTGAATACATGCTAGGGCTGTCTCATACAGGACTGGTGTATTGGTATTAGCGGGGGTATTTTTACGACATGTCTGCTGGTCTTCTGGTAGATCAGTAAAGCCTTATTTAATGAAATTCAAATCCTTAAACTGTTCCCTGCCCCAGCCGGGATTCGAACCTGGGTCCGTTAGGACTGCAGGCCACCTCTCTACCGATTGAGCCACCGCTCAAATGAGGATATAAAGGAGCGTTGTGGTGTGGATGTGGATGTGATAAGAAGCATTAGGAGGAATACACTGAGGTGGTTTGGCCATGTGGAGAGGATGGAGGGTGAAAGACTGACGAAGAGAGTGTATGTGAGTGAGGTGGAGGGGGGAAGAGGGAGGGGGAGGCCGAGGATGAGATGGAGGGATGGGGTGGAGAGGTATATGAGAGAGGGGTGTGTGAGTTGGGAGCAGGGCAGTGAAATGGCGGGGGACAGAGCGACGTGGAGGCGATTTGTTTGTGGCCACCCCGAACTTGATTGAGGTGTCTGGCAATAGATAGATAGATAGATTATGAGGAAATGAAGGTTAATAACTAACAAGTGGTAGGAAACAATTTATAGAGAATACTACAGTATTTAACGAACGAACGTGTAGTATAAAAGAGTAATAAGCATTAGCAGTCTGTAAAACGTAGCCGGCAACATGGCACAGAAGAGCAGCATGTCAGTTGGTGATTTCATTTATTCTTGATCTTCGAAGCTGCTGAAACGAAGTCCAGTGTGTGTGTGTTGATTCGTCCACCTTACTGAGAAGAGTGGACACGGGCAGATAGTGGAAGCCCGTCAGAGATTTATGCATGAAGGAGAAATCGTGTAGAGATCGTGGTTGGGGGAAGGAAGGTATGAGTGCAGAAGGTGAGGAATGGTGGAATGAGAGGGTTAATGGATGAGGTGAGGGCAGAGAGGGTGCAGAGATTTGGAAATGAGTTAACAGAGGAGTGGAGAGCTAGTAAGGGGGGGGGGTAGGAGGACACAAGTTGGAGGAAAGAGCAGGAGCGAAGGAGGCATATTATTTCTGGGGCAGTGTGGGACCATGATATTCTTGGAATGAGGACAGGTGAGATGGTAGCGCGAAGTGAGGCTGTGGCAGGGCAATCGAGGATATAGTGCATCAGAGGAGACTCGTCGGAGAGGTGGCAGTGCGTACATGGCTCTGGGTCAAAGTGAGTGACTTGCGAGAAGGTTGGGAAGCCGAGGCATAGGCAATGAATATGCCTTTCTAGTGAGTTGGGGGTGCGAGGTGGGATGTCCAGCGGCTCGTATGCTGTGGCTCTGGCAAGCCAGGAGGCAGAGAATAATCCATCCACAGCAAGAGGGACATGATTGTTTATGGTGTGATCGTGGATGGCCTTATTGGTGTGAAATTTAATACGAGACAGACTGGCGAGGAGGGGGAAGGTGGGATGTGGGAGGGTAGTTGGAGCTCGTGCAGCGGCATCTGCGAGCTCATTGCCCAGTATGCCTACATGTCCAGGCAGCCAGTGTAGGAGAATTTCACCCCCGTATCAATTGATGGAGTCAGCTACGAAACAGGCCCGGGCAGTAACGCCCCCGAGAGCTGTGCATTGTCTCCTGCAGGAGAGCTCTCCTGAGGGGCCCCCTCCGATGCCCGGGCGCCACCTCCGCTAACCCCAGGAATAAGCAGCCTACTGACGACATCCCCCACCTCTCAAGTCGTGTCAGAAACTAAGTGAATGTGACAGTAGTGAATGTGACAATAAAACAGCAATAATATACTAGAAAGTGACGATCAGTGCATATAAACACAAGGGCAGAAACCGATGGTCAGTGAACATGAATAGCGAGGCGAATGTGATACACCAAAGTACTGTGTCTATACCCAAGCTCTACGGAACCAGGGAAACGTATCAGTGGCACCCCAAGATTAACTAAGACCAGCCAGTAAAGCCAGAACCAGTAAGCAGTGTCGCTGCGGCTAAGTGACATTCCCGTGTGCCGCAGCTCGGCTACAGACATCACGCCCATGTAATGTGTATAGTAATACTGACCAACCTGGCACTTCACTCCACCCACGTATAGTATATCATGTCGAGTATATTAACTGGCAATTGTGCCTTAGCTCCAACACCTACATTGTGCCCCAGTGACTTGTAATATCTATGTATGTTGATGTAGTTGTATTTTGCCCCCGACATCATTACTGTGCTTGTGGGCACATTATATCTGTAATAACAATTCTGTCACCCTGTCCATTTTATACCCAATGTATCTTTGTTCTTGTATTGTAAGGAGTTCAAATTAAGACAATAGATGTGCTAAGGTATAGTGCTGAGTTTTTATGCCCTGTTCCTTTGTGAGTGCTTTACTTCCGGTCTAGAAAGAGGACCCCGCTCAGTCACAGGCGTTTTTAGGACGAGAGGTCGGACTAAAAACACTCAGCATTACACTTTTTAAGGGGCAGCAGGAGGGGTCTCTCTCCGAATACTCGCTCATACGGCAAAATTCCATCTTCTCGGGGGCAGGAGTTGATGCCCCATTGTACTGTTTTTACATGGGCTAGCCAGTCTTCGTGCTTAGTGGTTTCTATTCGTGTGTGGAGCTGATTCATCAGGGTACGATGGCTGCGCTCGCTCACTGCATTTCCCTGTGGCCAGCAGGGGGAGGAGTGGGAGATGTTGTACCCGAAAAAAATTGGCTAGTTCCTCCCAGATTTTACTGGTGAATTCGGGCACATTATCGGAGTGGATCGCTTGGGGAGTGCCAAAATAGGGGAAAACGTGCTGAAGGAGGGTGTCGGCTACTGTGACAGTGTGATGTTCCTTTGCTTGTGGAGTGCCAAAATAGGGGAAAACGTGCTGAAGGAGGGTGTCAGCTACTGCGACAGCGTGATGTTCCTTTGCTGGGCAGGCCATGACGAACTTGGAATATGTGTCTATGAATGTGATGACATACTGATAGCCCAACTTTGGAGGCAGAGGCCCTACCACGTCAATTGCTACTAGCTGCCAGGGTTTGTGGGCGGTTATATGGCCTGATGGTCCTGCGGTATGTGTGATATCTTTACCAAGGGCGCAGGCGTGGCAGCTTTGGATGATTTCTTTGGTGAGGGAGGAAGGGTTTGATGCCCAGTAGGCATTGTTGAAAACTTGTAGCAGCTTTTTTGTACCCAGGTGGATGCCGTTGTGGATGTGGAGGTGTTGTAGGGAGTCGAGGGCAGTGTCAGAAGCTAGGAGAATATGACCAGAGGGGGTCAGGAGGTGATCACCCTGTTGATACAGTTTTTTGAACAGGTGGTGAGGAATCCAAGGGGGTCGCTCCTTGTGGTGCCACTGCTGGAGAAGATCTGGTTCTGGCTGGGCAGTGTGGATGGGGAGCTGAGAGAGAGCGTCTGCGTTGGTATGGAGTTTGCCGGGTCGGTATGAGATCTCGTAATTTAATTCCTCCAGGGTTTTGCGCCATCTGATGAGTTGGGTGTTGTGGGTGCCAGACTGCTGTAACCACTGGAGGGATTGGTCGTCCGTAATGATGGTGACTTGTGATCCGGAGAGATAGGCCTGGAAGTGTTCTAGCACCCAAATTATGCCCAAGCATTCTCGCATGGTGGCGGCATAGTTTTTCTCTGCCTGGTTCAGGGTACGGCTGGCACAGGCTATGATGTGCTCACGGCCCTCCTGGACTTGTGCCAACACGGTGCCTATGGCAAGGAGAGAGACGTCGGTGTAGAGGCAGAAGGGGAGGGCATAGTCGGGAAAAGCCACAATGGGGGCGGAAACGAGATTGTCTTTGAGTTGCTGAAAGGCAGCTCGCCTCTCGTCCGTCCAGAGGAATGGTACCCCCTTATGGGTGAGGTCGTGGAGGGGTTTGGCAATGTGGGTAAACCCTTTCACGAAACGGCGGTAATAGGACGTCAAACCAAGGAAAGCTTCGATGCCGTGGACGTCCTGCGGCGGGGGTATGTCTGCGATAGTGCGGAGCTTGTCGGGGTCAGGGGATATTCTGCCCTGGGAGATGATATGTCCCAGGAACGAGACGGTCCTGCCGGCCAGAACGAACTTGGTGGGACGGAGTTTGAGGCCTGCTTGTCGGATCCTGGTAAAATCCTGGTGGAGGCGCTGCAGGTGGTCGGCCCAGATTTGGCTGAAAACAATGACGTCATCCATGTACGCGAGGCATATTTCCCATGTGAGACCACTGCAGTCTTGCTGCGATCCTCCTGATGGACGGGAACCTGCCAATACCCCGATTGGAGGTCCAGGGTAGAGAACCAGGATACTCCATACAGAGAGTCCAGGGAGTTGTCTATGCGTGGGAGTGGGGTGGTGTCTTTAGTGGTCACGTTGTTAAGTCGGCAGTAGTCGACGCAGAAATGCATCGAGCCGTCTTTCTTCTTCACTAGGATGATGGGGGAGGACCAGGGGCTGGTGGAAGGGGAGATGACTCCAGCTTCAATCATCTGTACCTGGCAGTCTTCCTCTTCCCACTGTTTAGGATTCTTTCGTCGGGATTGCTGTCGGATTGGCAGGCCTGTCATATGAATTTTGTGGGCTAGGTAAGTGGTGTGTCCTATGTCCGCTGGCCCTGCTGCAAACAGATCCTGGAAATCCAGGAGAAGGTGGTGTAGGGTATCTTACTGATGGGCGGAGAGATGGTCGGGAATGGGGGGCAATGGGGTGGGGGAGCAGGATGGGGAAGGGACGCAGGGCTCTGCTTCCTCCATCTCTCCGATTATGAGTCCTTTAGGGAGGGTGAGGGGTGAAGGGGCAAGGTTGGCAATTCGGACCACCGTACCGTGCGGGGGGAGGAAAGTCGGAGGCAGAAGGCCGGCTGAGAGGGTTCCTGGCGGCAGGAGTGGGGAGAATAGGACATAGGGGCCGGAGGGCCGGTTGAGGGGCACCCAAACTTCATGGTGAGGGGGGATGGTGATGGTGGCAGAAACGGTGGCAGGAAAAGAGGGAGGGGAAGGTGGCGGGGGGAATATGGGGGGAAGAGGGGGGGAAGAAGAAAGCGGGGTGAGTCTTCCAGCCGGGGCCGTGGCATGCAGGTACAGACGGCCCGGGGGGGGTGTCGGGCGATGCACGGAACTGGAGCTGTCTGTTGTGGCAATCTATGGTGGCCCCTAGTTTCTGCAACAGGTCTAGCCCCAGGTACCCGTCGTAATTCCGGGAGGAAGAGTCGAAAATTATAAACTGGTGCTGGGTTGACACCGGTTGGTGGGTGTCGACTCTTAAGGCCCGTGTCTCCCCACGGATGGGCAGGGAGCCATGCCCCGCGTCCACAAGGTGAGTAGCTGTGGGGCGGAGCAGGCCAAAGGTCGATTTGTGGTGGGAGAAGTAATGGCTGTAAAGGCAGGATCTGGCTGCTCCCCTATCGACCAGAAGTCTGGCTTTCACCCCGTTCAGATTCATCTTGTGGTAAACTGGGGGGCGATATTTGGGGGAAATTAACCCTGCCACCGTGGGATGGTGTGGGGGCTGACCAAAAAATCCAGCTGTCTGGGGCCTCCTTCTTCTTGCTCTGGCTCCTGTTCCCCAGGATTGGCCTCCTCCACAGGTACAGGTTCGTCCTCTGTTGCCTCGTCCCCTAGAGAGGAGACTTTGCGTTGGCCTGGGGTAGTAATTTTCCTACGTGCCGCTTTCAACTGGTCGCGTATGTTGTGCAGTGGGCACCGGAAGCTGCATGCCGAGAATTCCCAGGGATTCACTAGGATAAGGTTGGGGTTCTCCCTGTGGGCAGGGCACCGGTATGTGGGGTGTGCCCTGGGTGGGCTAGGCACTGGGGTGGGGCCTGTGCGAGCATGGGCAGACATGGCTTGACTGGGGAAGCCGGAATTTTAGTGGGAAACTTCTTCACCACGTTGATCTGCTGGGGTGCAGGGCGGGAGGTTAGGAGGCACCATATTAGTTGGATGTCTCTATCCATGTCTCCAGTTGGATCATGGATCGTAAAGTGTTCTTTTACAACACTGGAGAGCACTCTCAGAAGAGTGTTAAAGGTATGTTGTTCCCGGGTTTCGTCATCTGCCTCCGGGTAGGCAGCGGTGACTAGGCGTCTTGCCTGAATGAGGGTATCGTCTAGATCCCCATTGAATGTCAGACTATCCAGCTGGGATAGTGCCACCACTTTCCCTAATGATGGGGTGATGGCTTGGATCACGAGTTTCGTGAAATTTTGCCAGGTGAGCTCCGGAGCAATTTTTGTTGCTATATTAGCTGCTGCTTTGCCCAACAGTGGGAGTGTGACTGCAATCTTTTGTTGGTCGTTTTCAAAACCGATATCTAGTAAAGGTTTGATGATCGCCAGATATGTGTGAACATCATACTGTTCAGGGTTGAACTTAGGCAATTGCACGTGCGGTTTGGTAGCCATTTTTCCGGTATTTCCTTACTACTTCTCTCATATGCCCGGTTCAAGAACCACCACTGTCCACCAATGTAATGCTGGGTGTTTTTGGCTCAGCTTCCCATTCCCTAAACACTTAACGTGTAGCGGGGCTCTCCTTCGAGACCGGGGCTTAGACAAATAAGAGAGAGGCAGGACACAAAAACTACAGGCAATAACCTTACACGTGTTTTACTCAGTCAGACAGGTGAATCAGCAGATGTTATGGACACAATATTCTGAGTGACCATAAACTCTTATAACTAGAAAGGGTTAATAGTATCTCGCAGAATACTGTCTGGGAATATAGTGGAAACAACACTCGAGGTGGAATATTCTAAATTAGTGCAGTCTGGGGTCTCTATGCAAGTGGAGTGGCTAGAACTAGTTCTCACAAAGAATAGGGGGAGTGTAAGGCATTGGGGTCTAGTTATGATTATAGTAGTGTGAGCCAAAGTTCAATGGTAATGTGTTCACTTTAATATGTTCCACTCGTAGAATGCTTTTACTCAATTATCGTTACTTCTCCACTGCTATGGGACTTATCTTATTACTGTAGGGTAGTTCACTGCATCTACTTGGGTCTATCACTGTTAATTCACTATTCTGCCTCATCACTGCTCAGTCACTATTATTACACAGTCACAGTCACTAAGATTCATCATGTGCCCAGGGTGCGGCTACAGGGGCAGCACGGCTCCATTACTGACGGGGCTGGGCACCACCAGAGGTCTCCAGACTCAGGGGGCACGGAATCATGCACAGGGGCGTCTGCTCTCGTCCGGGGCTGTGGGTGGCGAATGGGCCCGTGCTCTCAGGGCTGGGGACAGGAGTGCGGCCCTCAGGACTGGGGCCAAACGGTTGCCGGAATCTGTCGTTCAGGCTCCTGACGGAGGTAGAGGTTCTCCGCTGTCGTGGTGTAGGGAGTTCCTGCCCAGGCATTCTGGGGAGGGTCTGAAGTTCCCGAGGACTGCAGTCCCCAGGGCTGGGCGGCGCCGACAGGAGGGGGCTGTGGCACCAAGCTGCATGAGGGGCCGTCAGGTGGGTCTCCTCCAGAGCCAGTCGTAGGGAGTAGAGGCTGGGGGAGACTACAGGGCCTCTCCAATACTCCTCTACACCCTCTGTGCTGGGGGGTCAGGGAACAGGCGTCAAGCTTAGGCGGCAGGGCTACTCTTGGCCACTTCCTGCCGTAGGGCCCGGCTACTGGCTGTGGCTTCCCAAGGGTGCAGCTACAAGCCACCAGGGCCCAGCTACTGGCCGTGGCCTGAGAGGGTGAGGAACTGCCAGCAAACCCAGGGACACCTTCGGAGCGGCTACAGGCCGTCTGACGAAGGTGGGAGAGGCTACAGGCTGACTCCATCAGGAGAGGTTTAGAGCAGCTACCGGCCATCTCAAGGGGAACACCTTCAGAGTGGCTACAGGCCATCTGGCAAAGGTGGGAGCGGCTACAGGCAGACTCCTGTAGAGAGGTTTGGAGCGGCTACCGGCCGTCTCCGGAAGGACACCTTCAGGGCGAAGGCGGGAGCTGCTACCGGCCGTCTCCTGGTTACCCTCAGGTCGGCTACCGGCCGATTCTCTTGCGAGGGGCGAGCGGCTACTGGCTGTCTCAAGAAAGAAGACACCTTCGGAGTGAAGATGGGAGTGGCTATGGGCCAACTCCTTGAGGGTGCTGGCAGGAGCTGGACAGACAGCTCCACCCCTTAGCTGGTTTGTGAAGACTCGCCCGGAAGGTAGTGCAGTATTCCTGCTGTGGCAACAGCGGGAGGGTTCCGGGTCATTGGGGTGCGTGGCCCGGCCTGACTTAGGCCGTTGTCGCACCGAGTCCCCGTGCACTGCTACTGTTCCTCCGTGGGCTCTTGTGGGGGTGTCTGGGAGCTCGTGGGGACACTATGCTGTATTCCTTGTGGTGGTGGCTGGGTGTTACAGGGGGCACTATGCTGCATTTTAAAGTACCTTGCTAATATCTCCCTTATTTATACCTTTCATCCACTTAAACACCTCATTTAAGTCTCCCCTTACTCTACGCCTCTCTAATGAGTGCAGACTTAGTCTTTTTAATCTGTCTTCGTATGACAGGTTCTGAACATCATGTATCATTTTTGTCATTCTTCTCTGTACATTTTCTAACGAGTTAATATCCATTCTATAGTAAGGATACGAAAATTGTACGGCGTAGTCTACATGTGGCCTTACTAAGGGTAGATAAAGTTGCAATAATACTTTTGATGACCTATTGCTCACGCTTCTCGAAAAAAAATCCTAGGACCCTATTTGCTTTATTTCTCGCATTAATACACTATTCCCTGGGTTCGAGGTCGTTACCAACCATAACTCCTAGATCTCTCTTGCATTCCGATTTGCTAATTTCTTTGTTATCTAAGCTGTATTTAGTATCTCCAGTGGTCTTACCTCTGTTAAGTACCAGTAGATAAGAGGTAAAATACAATAAACCACTTCACCTATACTAGACAGTTTCTGTGTGGGAATAGGTTATGTTGGGTTGGGTTGGGTTGGATTGGGCTAGGTTGGATTGGGTTGGGTTGAGTTGGGTTGGGTTGGGTTTGGATGGGTTAGGTAGGGTTGGATTAGGTGGGTTTAGGGTAGGCTAGGCTAGGTTAGGTTAAGATAGGGTAGGATAGGTTAGGTTGGGTTAGTTTAGATTAGGTTAGATTGGGTTAGCTTAGGCTAAGTTAGGACAGGTTTGGTTTGGTTGGGTTAGGTTGAGTTGGTTTGGGTTGGGTTAGTTTAGGTTGGGTTGGTTTGGGTTAGGTTAGTTTAGGTTGGGTTGGTTTGGGTTAGGTTAGGATAGGTTGGGCTTGATCGTAGTAGTTGTAGTTGTGGCAGTCTTCGTAGTCGTAGTAGTAACCGTAGCATCATCATCATCATCAGCAGCAGCAGTAGTAGTAGTAGTAGCAGCAGCAGCAGTAGTAGTAGTAGTAGTAGTAGTAGTAGTAGTAGTTGTTGTTGTTGTTGTTGTTGTTGTTGTTATTTCAGCCCCAGGTTCTTCTGAAACGTGAACCCAGTGGACTGTAGGCTGAAGCTTCCGTCACACAGCAGTCAACCATCCTCCTTTCGGGGAACAGGGGGGGAGCTGAGGGACGTATACATAACTGGACAGGAGTTGCTTGGCTTCATTTGTGCCACCACATAAAGGCGTTCGTCTCCAGCACGCATCTCAAAGTAAAAAATATATTAAAAAAAAAGGAAAAAGAAAAAGTCATATTGTTGAGAAAAGTCATTGCTTACCATTTAGGCTAAATTAAATCTTGAACTCGGTGGACTACAGACTTATATTGCCCTTCTGCAGTCCACTATCTTCTATTAGCTGAGAAATGTTTGTTTAACCAGGCAGTGGAGTCGTCTGCTAATACTAGTGCCACCATGTGAAGGTGTCCTCGTACAGCACCTTATTCACTGTAGTCGGGTATATCTTTATGTTTGCCACTATATTCATACCTGTAATTATTTACTTATTTATTTATTTATTTGGCATCGGCATGGTACAGGCATGTCTGAAGCCATATTCTCGTCAGTTTATAAATTGATTAACTAGAGTGACATAGGGATTTAGGTCAAGTATGGTTAGCAGAGACCTGAATACGTCTACAAATGAACTTATAATTTTAATAATAGATCGCCCACCACCACTCACTTGATGTAGTGCTACCTTCTGGTGACTGCACTGAGTGACGAGTCAAATAGTTCCTTTAGCCAGGAAAGCCATTTGCTACGCTGGTTGGTAACCATTTAACCACGTGCAGGCTTGGTGGTCTGGTGGGTTACAGCACTCCAACTGAATGTGACCCGTAAGAAATTACATCCCAAGGTTGACTGGGGTTTATTCCTTACATATATGTACTGCCGTTAAGGGTAAAGGAACTGGTCACACTCACCTTAAGTGTCTGGACTAACCATATTAGACTAGCCACGGGTCCCAACACTCATAATGGGTTAACACAGACAATAGATAGCAGTTTCCCTATACTGTGTGTGTGTGTGTGTGTGTGTGTGTGTGTGTGTGTGTGTGTGTGTGTGTGTGTGTGTGTGTGTGTACAAGTTAGAGTCGAGTATGTACTCATAAAATTAAACCGTAGATAGATTGATAAGTATATATATAGGTAGGTGGTGGCGACCATCATCCACTCACTTGATGTAGTGCTGCTACTTCTTCCTTAGCCTTTATCATTCTTTTTCTGTGCCTGCCCCCCTCTATTCCTATTTCTTCCATCTTTCCTGTCACTTCTTATTGCTTTTCTTTCCTTTACAGGTGGCTTTACATTGAGTGACAAGCCAAATGGTTTCCTGTAAGCCAAGAATCCACTTACAACGCTTGGTGGTAACCATATAACCAAACCATACGTGCTCCCTACGTGTCAACAAGTGGGTTGGTGGAGGGTTAATGCCCCTCCCCGTAAAACAAATAACTCAGAGTCAAATGGCCACCCCTTACGGGATTATGGCGTTTAGCAATAGATAGATAGATAGAAATAAGTATGGCATTTGCTTGATTACTTTTGCGTAGTGAGTCCATGACAATATGATATTCTAGACCTTTCTTTATTTTTGTTGGTGTTGCAAATAAGTTATCACAAGGAATGTAGCCGTATCACATTAATTCCAACTCGTTTGGAATAGGGATGATTAAATCTTCCGGATACTTTGATCGTTGTATTAATGGCCTGCCTAACGTATCTGTAATGCTAGGTGTTTAAGGTCCGACTCCTCGGTCCTAGAACATCTAACGGGTAGCAGGGTCCTCTTTCGAGACCGGGGCAAAGTACAAATAGGAGAGACAGGACACAAAAACTCTAGGCAATAACCTTTGCACATGTATTACGTAGTCAGACACAAGACAAACAGCAGATAGTACAACAGAGAATTTGGTCAGTTACAACTCTTACAACTAGATAATCAGTATCTCGCAGGATACTGATACAATATGCGCTGATAAGACCACTCTAGCTGTAGTGTACAGGATTAACATCGTCCAGGGTCTCCGTGCATGTGGGAAAGTTGGAGGTGGGTCTCACGAGGGAGGTGGCGAAGCACTGGGGGTATAATTATATTTATAGTAATATGAAGGGGAGGATATTGTTAGTGAGTTCAACTTATTATTTTCTGATAGCAAGGGGGTTTTGGTAATTTATTATAACACGAATCAAGGTTTCTGCGCCCATCAGGAAATTAGAGAAAATCACTAAGATAGGGTGTAAGGCACTGGGAGTCTGGTTATATTTATAGTAATATGAAGTGGAGGTTATTGATAGCACATTCGCTTTACAATTTGCTGATAGCAAGGGATATTAGGATAATTTACTAATATGAATTCCACGGCTTGAGTGTTTCACTGATATAATATGAAGGGTGTCACACTATGAGTCTGGTTCACCAACACTTGGATTCTGCACTTGTTACTATTCCGTCCCGTAGTATATTAGATTATTCGTCCAACTTCACGTAAACATTTGACCTGGTACTCGGGGTGCACTATATCCCCTCGTCACTGTTACACTATACTTCAGGGCACAATCACAATATCATGAGTCACTATACGGTAGGGGCAGTGGGGAGACACGTCGACGACAATTTTACCAGGACTGGGGCACCATCAGGGGAGGTCGTGCCGAGAGGGCACTGGATGACACGCAGGGGCGTCTTCTCTCATCCGGGCCTGCAGGTGGCGTAGGGGTCCGTACTTTCCGGGCTGGGAACAGGCATGTGGCCCTCAGGATGGGCCGAACAATTCCAGGAATCTCTGACTCAGGTCTAGGCCGGAGGTGGAGGTCCTCCGCCGTCGGGGCGTAGGGAGGTCCTGCCCAGGCATTCTGGAGAGGGCCTGGAGCTCCCGAGGGCTGCAGCCCCCAGACCCAAGCGGCGCCGTCAGGGAGGGGCTGCGGCACCGACCTGAATCAGGGTCCGTCAGGTGGGTCTTCTCCAGGGCCAGGCGTAGGAAGCAGAGGCCGGGGGAGGCAATAGGGCCTCTCCAGTATTCTCCTACGTCCTCTGCGTCGGGGGTCGAGATACTCATCTCATGCTGGGGCGGCGGGGCTGCTCTCGACTGCTTCTGGTCGTGGAGCCCGGGTACTGGCCTGGCTTCCCAGGGGTGTGATCCTAAGGCACCGAGGCCCGGCTACTGGCCGTGGCCTGAGACGGGGAATCAATACCAAAACACCTTTGAAGCGGCTACCAGTCATCTGACAAAGGCGGGAGCGGCTACAGGCCGTCTCCTTCCACTGGTGTGAGGAGCGGCTACAGGCCGACACAGGGGCAACGCCTTCAGAGCTGCTACCAGCCGTCTGACAAAGGTGGGAGCGGCTACAGGCCGACTCCTGCAGGAGGGGTGGGGAGCAGCTACAGGCCAACTCGAGGGCAACACTTTTGGAGTGGAGTGGCTACCGGCCGTCTGATGAAGGCGGGAGCGACTACAGGCCGTCTCCTTCCACTGGTGTGAGGAGCGGCTACAGGCCGACACAGGGGCAACGCCTTCGGAGCCGCTACCGGCCGTCTGACGAAGGTGGGAGCAGCTACAGGCCGATTCCTGCAGGAGGGGTGGGGAGCGGCTCCAGGCCAACTCGAGGGCAACACTTTTGGAGTGGCTACCGGCCGTCTGATGAAGGCGGGAGCGACTACAGGCCGTCTCCTTCCACTGGTGTGAGGAGCGGCTACAGGCCGACACAGGGGCAACGCCTTCGGAGCCGCTACCGGCCGTCTGACGAAGGTGGGAGCAGCTACAGGCCGATTCCTGCAGGAGGGGTGTGGAGCAGCTACAGGCCGATTCCTGCAGGAGAGGTGTGGAGCAGCTACAGGCCGACTCGGGGGCAACACCTTCGGAGCGGCTACTGGCCATCTGATGAAGGTGGGAGCGACTACAGGCTGACTCAGAAGCAACGCCTTCGGAGTGGCTACAGGCCAACTCCTTCAGGAGGGGGTGTGGGGCAGCTACTGGCCTTCCCCGGAAGAACACCTTCTGACGAAGGCAGGAGCGACTACAGGCTATCTCCTGATTACCCTCAGGTCGGTGGTGTGCCGATTCCTTAGCGAGGGGCGGGCAGCTACAGGCCTTCCCAAGAGGGAAGACACCTTTGGAGAGGCTACTGGCACACTCCTTAGGAAGGCGGGAGTGGCTACAGGCCAACTCCTGAGGGGCGCTGATTGGAGCTGGACAGACAGCTCCACCCTGATCTGATTTCGTGGAACCTCGCCCGGAAGGTAGTGCAGGATTCCTCCTATGGCGACGGTGAGGCGGCTGCGCGTCATAGGGGCATACAGCCCGGGCTTGCTTGTGCCGTCATTGCGCTGAGTCTCTCTGTGCTGCTGCTGCTCCTCGGTGGGGTCCTGGTGGGGGTGTCGGGGAGTTTCCGGGGGCACTATACTGTATTTCACGTATTTCACCACCGTCCTCCCAGAAAAAGTCACATCCCCGTAACTGGAGGTGATAGACGTGAGTGTCATGGGTGGCATAGACTGGTTGGAGATTCTTGAGGAGGGCTTGTCAGGTAGGGACGGGGAGGTTCTCAACCTGCTCTGCATCACAGGTGAGGAAAAGCGTGGAGGTGGTGGAGGAGGAGCGGAGGAGGTAGAGTAGGTGGTGTGGCCCTTGGAGCCTGCGGTTTCTGCCGAGGGTAGGTGCCCATACACCCCGTCTTACTCTCATCTTGTTGGTTGTTGCTGGTGGTGTGGTGTGGTGCTGAATGCTAGAGACCGAGGGTAGGAGTCGGGTTTTGTGCCAGGGTAATGCAGTGTAGGGTCTCTGGGGAGTACAGGTGGTCGGGATTTGGGCCTGGTGTAGCATGACAGTGTGAAGTTGCAGGGAGGCAGGTGGAGTGGAAGATTGGGTGTATCGGGCGGGTGGGCCTGAGAAGCAGCCCGAGTGGGTGGTCATGGTTTTGAGGGTAGGTGTGGGTGGAGAAGTGGGTGTGCGGGGCGGGCAAGGGCGGTCAGTACGTGCCATTGGGCGTGGGGTGGGTGAGGTGGAGTGTGCTGAGGTTGGAGTGGGCATATGTAGGGGTGGTGGGCGGGAGGTGGTGGGGGTCGGGTGTGGTGGTGACGTGGTGACATGGACGGGACACGTGGAGCTGGGCAGAGAGAATGGGGTGGCAGGAGGAGGTGGTGAGGGAGAGCGGTGGGAGGTTGGTGTTGCAGGTGAGGTGCCAGGTGAGGTGCGGGGTGGGGTGGCAGCCGGGGAGGCTGAGGTGGTAGGGAGGGTGGAGGGGGAGGAGGAGGGGGAGGAGGAAATGTAGCACTCGTAAGTGGATGGGGGGGCAGCGGCGAGGCAGGAGGAGAGATGGGGTGTGGGGCTGGGGCAGCAGGGGTGGAAGCGCAGAAGGGGCGCACGTGGCGGTTCCGGAGAGTGTGAGGGACACCGTGATAATCGATGATAACTTGAAAGGGGTTGGTGATGCGGGTGATTGTGTGGGGCCCCATGAAGCGGGGGTCGAGCTTGTGTGGGGTGGGGAGTTGAACGACTACGACGGTGTCGCCAGGACAGTAGGGGTTGGAGGCTGTGTCGGGGCTGAGGTCCAGGTTTTTCTGTAAGTGTACTAATCGGCCCTTCAGGTGGTGTAGTGGGTCTGTGGTCGGAGCGGAGGTGGGTGGCTGTAAGTGTTGCCGAAGGGGCAGTAGGAGGGGTGTCTCGCCAAAGATATGCTCATAGGGTGAAACCCCGTCTTCTCTGGGAAGGAATTTATGCCCCATTGGACAATTTTCACATGAGCAGGCCAGTCGTCGTCTTTAGTGGCCTTGATGCGTGTGCGTAATTGATTCATGAGGGTACGATGACTGCGCTCGCACACTGCATTTCCCTGTGGCCAGTAAGGCGAGGAGTGGGAGATGTTGTACCCAAATATTTTGGCGAGTTCCTCCCAGACGTTCCCGGTAAACTTGGGGGCGTTGTCCAAATGGATGGCCTGGGGAATGCCAAAATAGGGGAAAACGTGCCGGAGGAAGGCGTTTGCTACAGCAACACCATGATGCTCCTTGGCTGGGCAGGCTACGACGAATTTTGAATAAGTGTCCACGAATGTGATCACGTACTTGTACCCTGATTTTGGAGTTAGAGGCCTCACCACGTTGATTGCTAGGAGTTGCCAGGGCTTCTGGGCGATGATGTGGCCCAAGGGTCCGGCGGTTCGTGTGATGTCTTTCTCCAGCGCACAGGCGCAGCAATTTTGAATAATTTCCTTGGCGAGGGTGGAGGGGTTGGTCCCCAGTACATGTCATTGATAGCAGCATTTTGGTGCCCAGATGGATGCCATTATGGGCTTGAAGGTGGCATAAGGTGTCGAGCGCAGTTTCAAGGGCCAGGAGGACCGGAGGGGGTTAAGAGGTGGTCGCCTTTCCGGTATAGCTTTTTGAACAAGTGGGAGGGGATCCACGGGGGTCGCTCCTTGCGGTGCCATTGCTGTAAGAGGTCTGTTTCTGGCTGGATGGTGTGGACAGGGAGGCAGGAAAGGGCGTCCACGTTGGTGTTGAGATTGCCTGGCCTGTAGGAGATTTCATAACTGAATTCTACTAAGGTCTCATGCCACCTGATGAGTTGGGCATTGTGGGAATCAAATTGACGTAACCACTGGAGAGACTAGTGGTCCGTGATGATGGTGACTTGAGTCCGGGAGAGATATGCCCTGAAGTGCTGGAGGGCCCATACTGTGCCGAAGCATTCCCGTTTAGTCGCGGCATAATTCTTTTCTGCCTGATTCAGGGTACGACTGGCACAGGCGATGATGTGTTCACGGCCCTCCTGAACTTGTGAAAATACGGCGCCTATGGTGGAGAGGGAGACATCGATGTAGAGGCGGAAGGGGAGGGCATAACTGGGGAAAGCTACGATGGGTGCAGAGACGAGCTTGTCTTTGAGCTGTTGAAATGCAGCTCGCCTCTCGTCCGTCCAGAGGAATGGTTCCCCATTTCTGGTCAGGTCGTGGAACGGTTTTGCAAAGTGGGCAAACCCCTTTACAAAACGGCGGTAATAGGACGTTAATCCTACGAAGGCACGGATGCCGTGGACGTCCTGTGGTGGGGGTATGTCTGCGATAGTACAGAGCTTGTCAGGGTCGGGGGAGATTCCTGCCTGGGAGATAACGTGTCAGTGGCCAAGACGCACTTAGAGGGCCGGAGTATGAGGCCTGCCTGGCGAATCCTGGTGAAGTCTTGGCGGAGGCACTGCAGGTGGTCGGCCCAAGTCTGCCTAAAAACGATGACGTCGTCTAGGTACGCCAGGCATATTTCCCATGTGAGGCCACTGAGGACAGATTCCATAAGTCTGGAGAAGGTGGTGGGGGCATTCCAGAGTCCGAACGGCAGAATGTTAAATTCATAATGCTTGCCGTTACTTGTTAAGGAAGCCGTTTTGCCATGGTCTTCTTGGCGCACGGGGACTTGCCAGTATCCAAACTGGAGGTCGAGGGTGGAGAACCAGGACGCTCCGGAAAGGGAATCTAAGGAATCGTTGATCTGTGGGAGGGGAGTGGCATCCTTGATGGTGACATTATTCAGGCGACGGTAATAGATGCAGAATCGCATCGTGCCGTCCTTCTTTTTCACTAGGACGACAGGGGAGGAACAGGGACTGTTGGAGGGGGAAATGACGCCGGCCTCTATCATTTCCTGTACCTGGCGGTCCTCTTCCTCCCACTATCTGGGGTTCATCCGTCGGGAGGGTTGTCTAATCGGTGGACCTATCGTATGAATTTCGTGCGACAGGAATGTGGTGTGTCCTATGTCTGCTGGTCCTGTCACGAACAAATCCTGAAAGTCCAGGAGGAGGCAGCGTAGGGTGTCTGACTGGTAGGCGGAGAGATGGTCAGGGATGGGAGGCAGGGGGGCGTGGGAGTGGGAGGGGGAGGGGCTGCAGGGCTCGGTTTCTTCCATCTCTCCAATTACGAGCCCGTTTGGGAGGGTGAGGGGGGAAGGGGCAAGGTTAGCAATGCAGACTGCTGTGTGATGTGGGGGCAGGAAATTGGGATACAACAGGCAGGCGGAGAGGGCTCCCAGCAGGAGGAGGGGAGAGAATAAGACAGAGGGGCCTGAGGGCCGGTTGAGGGGCACCCAGGCCTCATGATGGGGGGGATGGTAACAGTGGCAGGGAAAGAGGGAGGAGGGGTGGTGGGAGAGGGGAGGAGGGGGTGAATCTTCCAGCCGGGGCCGGGGCATACAGGTGCAAATGGCCTGGGTGGGGTTGGGTGGGGCACAGAACTGGAGCTGCCGGTAGTGGCAGTCTATGGTAGCTCCGAGCTTCTGGAGTAGGTCCAGTCCCAAGTACCCGTCATAGCTCCGGCACGAGGAGTCAAAAATGATGAATTAGTATTGGGTTGACACCAGTTGGTGGGTGTCGACCTGTAGGGCCAGTTTCTCCCCACGGATGGGCAGGGAGCCATCCCCTGTGTCCACAAGGTGAGTGGCAGTGGGGCGGAGCGGGCCAAAGGTCGATCTATGGTGGGAGAAATAGTGGCTGTAAAGGCAGGACCTGGCCGCTCCCATATCGACTAGCAGTCTGGCCTTCACGCCGTTCAATTTCATCTTGTGGTACACTGGGGGGCGATATTTGGGGGTAAAGGTCCCCGCCACCATGGGTTGGTGCGGGGGTGGGCCTAAAAATCCAGCTGTCTGGGGCTTCCTTCTTCCTGCTCCTGCTCCTGTTCCCCAGGATGGGGCTCCTCTACAGGTGCCAGTTCGTCCTCAGAGGCCTCATCCTTCAGAGAGGACACTTTATGTGAACCTGGGGCCGTGGATTTGCGACGTGCAGCCTTAAGCTGGTCACCTATGTCGTATAGGGGACACCAGGAGCTGCAGGCTGTGAATTCCCATGGATTCACTAGGATCAGGTTAGGGTTTTCCCAGTGGGCGGGACGTTGGTGCGTGGGATGTGCTCTAGACGGGCTCAGTGCCAAGGTGGGGTTGGTGTGAGGCAAGGGTGGATGTGGCACGATTGGGGGAGCTGGAGTTTGTGTTGGAAATTTCTTCACCACATTAATTTGCTGGGGTGTAGGGCGGGCAGTCATGAGGCGCTGTATGAGCTGGATATCTCTATCCATGTTTCCAGTCGGGTCATGGATAGTAAAGTGTTGCTTAACAACACTCGGAAGCACTCTGAGAAGAGTGTTGAAAGTGTGCTGATCCCTGGTTTCCTCATCTGCCTCCGGGTAGGTAGCAGTAACTAGGCGTCTTGCCTGCATCAGGGTATTATTTAAGTCCTCGTCAAATGTAAAACTATCCAATTGGGATAGTGCCACCACTTTCCTTAGTGATGGGGTGATGATTTGAATGACGAACTTTGTAAAGTTTTCCCAGGTGAGCTCCGGGACGACTTTCGGTGCTATGTTCGCCTCCGTTTTGCCCAGTAGTAGGAGCGTTACTGCAATTTTTTGTTGGTCATTATGAAAACCAATATCTAGTAATGGTTTGATAATCGCCAGATACGTGTGTATATCGTACTGGTCGGGGTCAAATTTGGATAATTGCTCATGTGTTTTTTTTGCCATTTTTCCGATATTTCTTCACTACCTCTCTCATATGCCCGAGTCAAGAACCACCGCTGTCCACCAGTGTAATGCTAGGTGTTTAAGGCCCGACTCCTCGGTCCTAGAACACCTAACGGGTAGCGGGGTCCTCTTTCGAGATCGGGGCAAAGTACAAATACGAGAGAGGCAGGACACAATAACTCTAGGCAATAACCTTTGCACATGTATTACGTAGTCAGACACAAGACAAACAGCAGATAGTACAACAGGGTATTTGGTCAATTACAACTCTTACAAGTAGATAATCAGTATCTCGCAGGATACTGGTTCAATATGCACCGGTAAGACCACTCTAGGTGTAGTGTACAGGATTAACATCGTCCAGGGTCTCCGTGCACGTGGGAAAGTTGGAGGTGGGTCTCACGGGGGAGGTGGCGAAGCACTGGGAGTATAATTATATTTATAGTAATATGAAGTGGAGGATGTTGTTGGTGAGTTCAACTTATTATTTTCTGATAGCAAGGGGTTTTTGGTAATATATCACAATACGAATCAAGGTTTCTGCGCCCATCAGGAAATTAGAGAAAATCACTAAGATAGGGTGTAAGGCACTGGGAGTCTGGTTATATTTATAGTAATATGAAGTGGAGGTTATTGATAGCACGTTCGCTTTACTATTTTCTGATAGCAGGGGATGTTAGGATAATTTACTAATATGAATTCCACGGCTTGAGTGTTTCACTGATATAATATGAAGGGCGTCACACTATGAGTCTGGATCACCAACACTTAGATTCTGCACTTGTTACTTACTATTCTGCCCCGTAGTATATTTGATTATTCGTCCAACTTCATATAAACGCTTGACCTGGTACTCGGGGTGCACTATATAACCTCGTCACTGTTACACTATACTTCAGGGCACAATCACAATGTCATGAGTTACTATACGGTAGGGGCGGCGGGGAGACACGTCGACGACAATTTTGCCAGGACTGGGGCACCGCCAGGGGAGGTCGTGCCGAAACGGCACTGGACGACACGCAGGGGCGTCTTCTCTCTTCCGGGGCTGCAGGTGACGAAGGAGACTGTACTTTCCAGGCTGGGAACAGGCGTGTGGCCCTCAGGACTGGGGCCGAACAATTCCAGGAATCTCTGGCTCAGGTCTTGGCTGGAGGTGGAGGTCCTCCGCCGTTGGGGTGTAGGGAGGTCCCGCCCAGGCGTTCTGGGGAGGGCCTGGAGCTCTCGAGGGCTGCGGCCCCCAGACCCAAGCGGCGCCGTCAGGGAGGGGCTGCAGCACTGACCTGAATCAGGGTTCGTCAGGTGGGTCTTCTCCAGGGCCAGGCATAGGGAGCAGAGGCCGGGGGAGGTGATAGGGCCTCTCCAGTATTCTCCTACGTCCTCTGCGTTGGGGATCGGTATACTCGTCTCATGCTGGGGCGGCTGGGCTTCTCTTGACTGCTTCCGATCGTGGGGCCCGGCTACTGGCCGTGGCTTCCCTGGGGCGTGATCCTAAGGCGCTGAGGCCCGGCTACTGGCCGTGGCCTGAGAGGGGGAATCAATACCAGCGCACCTCTGGACATCTTCGGAGTGGCTACTGCCCGGCTGATGAAGTTGGCTACAGGCCGACTCCTGCAGGAGGGGTGGGGAGTGACTACAGGCAGACTCGAGGGCAACACCTTTGGAGCGGCTACCGGCCGTCTGACGATGGCAGGAGCGACTACAGGCCGTCTCCTTCTGCTGGTATGAGGAGCAGCTACAGGCTGACTCAGGGGCAACACCTTCGGAGTAGCTACCGGCCATCTGACGAAGGTGGGAGCAGCTACAGGCCGACTCCTGCAGGAGGGGTGTGGAGTGGCTAAAGGCCAACTCGGGGGCAACGCCTTCAGAGCGGCTACCGGCCATCTGATGAAGGTGGGAGCGGCTACAGACCGACTCCTTCAGGAGGGCGTGTGGGGCGGCTACCGGCCGTCCCCAGAAGAACACCTTCTGACGAAGGCGGGAGCGACTACAGGCCATCTCCTGATTACTCTCAGGTCGGTGGTGTGCCGATTCCTTAGCTGCTCCTCAGTGGGGTCCTGGTGGGGGTGTTGGGGAGTTTCTGGGGGCACTATGCTGTATTTCACGTATTTCAGTATTGTACCCCCTCCACAATATGTCTACCCCCGATGTATATATGTCCCCCCCCAATGCATACATGCCCCCACTAATCTTGCTAGGTCAGCATGCTTTCCCACGCCTGAAGACGGCGTTATTGCATCAGTTGATATCAGGCAGCCGAGAAGGGCAGACTATTTTACTGTGAGCTTGTAATAAACTCCTTATCTAGCTGTTTGTACACGGAGTTTCTATCACCAAAGTATAGCAAATTACATTTGGTAGCAGCGGTGTTTCGAACCATCACATTCTGACCGCCTCCTTGGATTTTTAGTGATACGACAAGTTACACGACGTCTCGCATCTGCCAGCCTCGCCCCTCCTCCGTGCCTCTATACCTGGCTGTGCTTTCCGAGTGTCCAATTTTTCTCACCAGTGCTCACCTCTCAAACAACCACACCCGTACGCCTTGTTCCTGACCGCACGTGTCGCCGTCGCCGACCTACGCACCTGTTGCACCTGTTCCCAGCACCTGTTCCGAACTCATCATAGCTCCTGCCCCCACGGTGCCACTTATCACTGTCTGCCCGCTGCCTGCCCACCACCATTCCCTGCATTTGCAACTCACCAGCTCTACATCTGCCTTGCGCCGACATCTGCCCTCACCACCCACCACCGGCCTCCGCCGTCGCCCGCATCTGGTCTGCATTACGGAGCCTCCTAAGACCGCCACTCCCTGCCAGTGATTCATCGCGGCGTCTCTTCTCCTCTCCGCCCAGCTGTCTCTACCCCGCCGCCCCGCCTCGCCCCGCCCAGGGCAGCCCAGCCCAGCCCAGCCCAGCCCCGCCCCACCCCGCCCCAGCCCAGCTACACCCAGCCACCCCTGCACGTCATACATCTCAACACTCCCATCTCTACTGTGTAACTATAGTATATCTTTCCTTTCTATAGAGATTATCCTCGATTTTCTCTACAGATTGGTTATTGTAAAGATTCCATCTCATTTCCATTACCCCGTTTTCATCTTCACCTACGTTATTTATACTCCATCTCATCCTTCGCATTTTATTTAAACCATCCATGCCCGCACCTTCATTCATTTTCACACCTAGTGTATTCCATTCTCTCATTGTTATTTATACATTTCCACCTACGTATCCATCTTCATCCTTTCATCTTCCATTGCCGCATTAAATATCATACTTTCCACGTCAACCGCTTACCACCAGCCCTCTCGACCCGGAAACATCACCTGCTCATACCCCGTCTGCCGACTCTAACACAATCACTCATTTACGAAGTGGCAAAGAGTACCACCGCCCTGTACCTGAGACTCCCGTTTCACTTCCCGCAGAATCACTTACTACCCGTCCTACCCTCGTAAATCCAGATACCTCTTCCTCTACTCCTGCCTCTACACTCCCTTCTTCTTCCTCTACTCCTTCCCCTTTCGTTCCCTCTCCTGCCTCCCTTCATACCCCATCTTGCTCGCCCTTAACTGCCACTACCTTCTCTCTGTCCCACACCTCTCCTGCCGCCACTTCTACACTTCCAGCCATGGCCAACCCTCCACAGTCTATCTATCTCGACGATGCCAATCGTCCCAAATTTACCGGCCAGGACCCAACTTGGTCTGTCTATGATTTCCTCAGAGAAGTCGAAACAGAAATAAACAATAGACAAATTACCGAGGAATCGCTCAAAGTAGCTTACCTCCTCGGTCGCTTGCACCACGGTAAATCAGACATCGGATCCGCGATCCGTGCAGGACATTTCGATAGCATTCGTACCTTTACTGATTTTCGTACGGAACTCATCAGCCTTTGTTGCCAGCATTCAAATACCGCGTCTCTCATGGGATTCATTAATCTCCTAAACCAACTAGATGAGGACTTGCGCGTCCAAGCGCAATATGCCAAGCTCCGCGAAGCTGCCGCCGCCATGAAAGCAACTAGTAGTGAGATGCTCCAATTACTGGTAGGCACGAAATGGTTAGAAGACAAGAATGGCATTCCAATGCATTCCTTAACCAACTTTGCTGACTTAATTGGTTACCTCAGATTCCTTCACTGGCTTACTCCTAAACAGCGAGAGCTAGTCTTGGAAATCGGTTTCAATCCAGGGGATAAAATTATTCAGGTCACTAAAGCCATTCATGAAAGAACAGGTTCGAACTACACGCGTCAGGGCACCACCCAACCCTTGGCCTCCTCAGTCTGTCACACCTCCACTACCCCAGACCAATCTCGCTCCCTTCCCACCACACGCGGCAGACCTGCCACACATCGCTCTCCTACCGCAGGTCGTGATCAATCTAGCGCCCGACGAAACAGACAATCTTCGATTCTTTGCTGGTACTGTGGTCATCCTGGACATCGAGCATCCAGTTGCGACCGTACATACAGACGTCCTCACTCCCAAACCAGACAGCGTACGCCTTCCCACTCACGTCATCCACACTGCAAATACCACAAATCAAGCACGACTCACACTACTGAGGAATGTCGTTACCTCAACCGCCCACAGTTGGGGGAAGCGCCGCGCCCGTATCGGACCAATATCACGTAGAACCAGAAACCCAACTCTCCATCCGCCATGTAGGTCCCATAACATCCTCGGGTTTAGTCATTCTCGGCAGCAGTCATGACATACCAACGTCATTCTTCTTGGACACAGGATCTATAGTAAATCTCATCTCCGAAAATTCCTTACAAATTATTCATCACCATCACAACCACGTCAGTTTCCTAGAACCACCAGACATTCGCCTATGTGGTGTCAACGGCTCAGAGTTTAAGGTTAAGGGAAGAGTCACCCTTGAAGTCAAACTCCACAGAGCTTTGCCCCCTATCCCCATTGAATTTCATGTCACTAATGACTTGCAGTATCCCACAGATGCCCTTATTGGTTTCTTCACCATGGCACAACACTCCATTGCATTATTACCTGCTTGTGGTAGTATAGACATTTCTGGATTCCAGGTTTACACTATGGAATGTCCCCGTCCTGTTCTTACGATCAAATCAGTCCTTCAATTACCTCTGTCCCTATCACTACCAAAGAGTCCAACCCAGCCCAAACCACCACTATCATCTGAGAATACAGAGATCATTCCTTTACTGACTGCGAGCAAGAACATAAATTCCTCAATGTCTCCTGATACATCATCTCAGCCCTCGAACATGGCTCTTACATCCTCTCCCGACAACACTCTCGCTGACTCAGACATGTCTCAGTTACCTACCTCACACAGTCTGAATGATCTTCTCCAACACGCAGAGACGAAACGTGCAGTAACGAATACGTGCACAATTTTGTTACCGCATGAGTTCACCAAGGTCTCTGTTTGTGTTGCTGGTGCGAAAGAAGGAGTGGATGTACTAACCCTACTTGAGACGTGTTGTGTGAATGGCTTGACTTATGAGGCAGCGTGGTGTACAGTCTTAGAGGACAGTTTATGCTACCTATACTTGCTCAATGTCACAAATGCTCCACTAAAACTTAAAAGTGGTGTAAAGATTGGAGACTTCCTGGTATAACCAGCGGCCGTAAAGGTGTGCCAGGATTCCTCAATTCCTACTATTCAGACTGATGATACGCCAATCGGTGTATGTACTATTAACTCTAGGGGATCTGCGCCGACATATTCACCCGATATGCTCTCACATCTCACTTGCACAGATTTCCCAGAAAATACGCCTCAACTCCTCGACCTTCTGACCTCGTACAGAAACGTGGTTGCCTTACCCGGTGAACCGATGGGTAGAACAGACCTTGTCAAACATACGATTGAACTACTACCAGGAACTCAGCCGATTTACATACCAGCGTATCGACTTCCTCACAGCCAGAGAAAGCAGACAGATCAAATGGTACAGAACATGTTAGACCAGGACATTATTGAACCCTCCGTCAGTCCATGGAATAGCCCACTTTTCTTAGTACCAAAGAAGGACGGCAACTTTAGACCAGTAGTCGACTATCGTAAGGTCAATTCTGTCAACGTTCCAGACCGTTTCCCGTTACCTGTCCTTACTGATTTGCTAGAATCCCTTGGTGAAAATAACGTAGTCTTTTCATCTTTAGACCTCCTCAGCGGGTACTGGCAGGTCGAAATGGAAGAGTCCTCTCGCCCAGTTACAGCCTTTAGCACCCCTTCCGGACATTTTCAGTTTAAGAGACTCCCTTTTGGTCTGAGAAATGCTCCTTCCGTGTTCATGCGACTTATCCATTCAGTCTTCAGCGGTATGATGGGACACTCTCTTTTTGCTTACCTAGATGATATCATTGTTGTGAGTAAATCCATCTCTGATCATTTTACCAAACTCCAGCAAGTCTTTGAACGCCTCCAGCTCGCAGGCCTGAAAATCAATCTCAGTAAATGCGACTTCCTGCGAAAGAAAATCATATTCCTAGGCCATGTCGTAGATGCACAAGGCATTCATACTAATGAGGATAAAACTAAGGCGATCATTAACTTCCCAGAACCTACCACTACCGAAGCTGTACGAAGTTTCCTGGGCCTCAGTGGCTATTATCGTCGCTTCATCCGGAATTATGCAAAGATCGCCGCTCCTCTGACCCACTTACTCAAGCAGAATGTGCCCTTTGTTTGGACTAACGACCAGTCACAGGCTTTCCAAAAGCTAAAGACAGCTCTTGTAAATGCCCCTGTTCTAGCGTTCCCTGATTATACCACACCCTTCCTTCTCTGCACAGATGCCTCAGGCACTGGACTTGGTGCAGTTTTCATGCAACTCGACGAAGCATCAAGGAAGTGCGTAATAGCGTATGCTAGTCGCACCCTTACAACCGCTGAACGTAACTACAGTGTCACAGATCTCGAAGCGCTAGCGGTAATATGGTCCTTGAAACATTTCAGAGATATAGTCTATGGTTATCCAGTGCATATCCAAACAGACCACCTTCCACTATGTGATTTGTTCAAGAATCGCAACCTAACAGGTAGGTTAGCTAGATGGTCTGTCATCATCCAGGACTTTAATCCCACTTTTCAATATGTACCAGGCAAGTCGAATGTAGTTGCAGACGCACTCTCACGTCACGTAGCAGCAGCTATAACATCACTGCAGCCTGAAGTAACTGAAAACACTACACTAATGTCAGAAGTTGTTTGAAACTTTCAACGCCAAGACCCCATGTGGTCCAAAGTCATTTATTTCCTAGAATCTGGCGATGCCTCGACCTTACCTACTCTGCCAGTACCACTAGATGAGTTCATGCTAGATGATGATCTCTTGTACAGGAAAACACTGCTAACAGGCAAAGATATGCCCAATCGTGAAGTACACCAACTTGTTGTCCCCACTGCCCTGATACCAAAGGTTCTTCATATTGTTCATAATACTCCTCAAGCTTCCCATCCAGGTAAAGACCGATGCTTGCGCCAAGCACGTCTCAAATACTATTGGCCAACCATGCGCCGCGATATCAATGCCCACTGTGACTCTTGCCTCTCCTGCCACCGCCACAACGGATCAACCGGCTTACCAGCACCTCTCTTACAATACCCAATCCCGTCACGACCATGGGAAACTGTCTCAATCGATCTCTTAAAACTACCTCTCACAGAATCTGGCGCTGAGTACTTGTTCGTAGCGGTCGACCACTTCTCCCGCTACTGTGTCCTCGTTCCCCTCTCCGACAAGACCGCGAAGAGCGTTGCACATGCCCTTGTATATCACGTAATTTGCCCGTTCAGTACCCCTCATACCATTCTTACTGACAACGGTACAGAGTTCAACAATAGCCTTCTCGATGAGATCTGTCGCCACTTTCGTATCAGTAAGTGCAATGTCGTGCCTAACCACCCGGCTTCCAATGGCCTTGTAGAACGCCACAACCGAAAAATCTTAGAGTGCCTCAGACATCTAGGCTCCCATAGTTCGTCCTGGGATGACTGGATTCCCCAAGTGGCATCCTCCATCAATAGTTCCATCAATGCATCCATTGCTGAATCTCCCTTCTTCGCCCTCTTTGGCTTTGACAAGGACCTCCCATACTCTCTCTTATCCTCAAAGCCAGAACCCATCTACAACATGGATGATTATGTTAAACTAAAATTGGCCAACTTCCAGACAATCCACCAGTATGTCCAATCCACTTTGGCTTCCTCTCAGGAGGACATGCTGCAGCGCCAACATAAGTCCGCCTCTCCTATCACTATCAATGTAGGCGATCTTGTCTTTGCTCATTCTCATACGAGTTCCTCTAAGTTGGATGACAAATTTACAGGGCCCCACCGCGTCCTCACTCAACAAGGCAACAAATTTCACCTCTAGGACCTGTCCACTACGGACACCAGATGGGTCCACGTCGATGACTTAAAGCGAGCACCCCGTGGCCTCGTGTTGGAAGAGTCACTTACACAACCTCCTGCCCCCTCTTCCCTCCTCCCATCCCTCAATCTACTCTGTCTCCACCTATCCCTCAGTCTCCTTCCTCTCCACTTCTACCTGCTCATTCATCAATCAATCAATATCGGTCCAAACTGTGCTTTGCCCATCAACCTCTTCACGACCTCCCCATTAACTCTACCCTGATTTTCTAGGTCCGATGTTAGCGATCTCCCTGCTGGCAGTGCTGACCCTCCTGGGGTCTGGGTCAGGTCAGGACGATGGTGGAGTACGTCCCGGGCCTTGGTCGGCTCAGGAGGCGAGGTCTCCTTGCGCTACGATCTTGCGCCCCTGGCCGACGTAGCCATTGCCCTACCTGCCTACGCGCACCAGCTCCACGGAATCAGGAACCATCTCACGGCCCTCATGGGGACACACAACCCGAATGAGTATCTCTATAACCTTTTCCTCCCACTCTCCTGGCAATTGCAATACATAAGTAACAGATTCACTGCGCTCAATGACACATTTTCCATTCAGACACCCGTGGGTCGTTCTTGTGTGAAAAGAGGTCTCTTCGACTTCGGCGGTGAGATTCTGAGTGGCTTGTTTGGCGTTGCTACAGCCCGTGACATTTCTGGCTTCAAATCTGATCTCACTCATTTAGCTTCAGCCCTAGAATCACAACGCCGAGTCATTAAAATCCAACACACTCTGTTACAGAAGCTCACAACCCAACTCAATGAAGTCACGTCCACTCTAAACAATTTCACCGATATCTTACAACGCCACCTTTCAGATCTCAACGTTATCTCTCAGTCCTTCTACCTCAAACTCAACATGGATAATCTCCAACTGGCCGTTGACTCTCTCCTGTCTCAAGTCTCTACCTTGGTTCGTATCCTGGTCGATGCTATCAATGGACGTTTCACTGCCGACTTAGTACCTGTCTCAGCTCTCCGTTCTGTCCTGGAATGGGCTCACTCCACCTTCGGTCTCTCCCCAGTCCTCCCTTACTCCTCCCTTGAATATTATTATCTTGTTCTCGAAGCCACTCTTCTCACTACATACGTCGTCGTCCATATTCCTCTCCGTTCTGCCATAACCTTTAACCTTTTCCACATCGTTCCCTTCCCTTTCCGCCTCAACAACTCCTTGTTACAGGTATCTGATCATCTTTCCGTTGCCTTCCTTTCTTCCACAGACCTCTAGCAATGTTCCTCCCTTACTCCGACCTCTCGTCTCTGTGCTGCCCACCTTATCGCTATCTTCCCTAGCAGTGCTACACCCTGTGAGTCTGCTTTCGTTCGCAACCATTCCATCTACTCGGCCTGTTCTTTTGTCCCAGCTCCTGACCTCCCGGTCCACCATGCTCACCTCAACCATGTCCAGTATTTCTTCTTTGCTGTTCCCATCTCTGTCACAATCATGTGTCCTGGTTCTTCCGTTCGCTCCGTCCCCGCTAGTGGTCTCTACAAAGCACCTGACTATTGTACCGTCAAATCAGAGTCCGTCATCACTTACGCCACTCGCTATCACCAGGCTGTTCGTAATCACTCCTATGACATCTTTCAACCACTCGACATGCCTTGTACCCTACCATCTGCCAACATTACCATCACCTCCCCTAACTTGCGCATGCTCACCTTCCTCAATGACAGTGATTTCATTATGGATCAATTCTCTCTGGCCTTCAGCCGTTCATGAGGTCATCCCACAGTTGTGTTTCCCCCTGTGGTTATCACTTTCATAGGTTTTCTACTCATCCTCTGTGCAGTGCATTGTTGTGTCAGAAAAATGGAACGTCGACTCCAGGAAATGATGGTATTTCTTTCATGCATTACTGAGTGACAGTGTATCCTACAGAAAATTAAAAAAAAAAAAAAAAAATGAAGGAAGAACAACAATAGAACTCTCATATCTACTCCTTGTTTATCATGTATCAAACTATTATTGTGTAATTCCCATTATGTTTATATATCCTTCGACCCTTACTGGATTTGTACCTATTAATCCTTGTATATCTTATCTGTATATATCCTTCTAATTCCCTCCCCTCAACATGGCCATGTCTCCCCTACTGCCCCTGTATCATACTTATCCCTTGTACAAACCTCCCGGTCCTGCCTTACTACTATAATCAAACACCATTTAACTCCCGGTGTCAGGAGACACCGTCTCAGCTACCCGGGGGAGTAGTGTACCCCCTCCACAATATGTCTACCCCCGATGTATATATGTCCCCCCCCAATGCATACATGCCCCCACTAATCTTGCTAGGTCAGCACGCTTTCCCACGCCTGAAGACGGCGTTATTGCATCAGTTGATATCAGGCAGCCGAGAAGGGCAGACTATTTTACTGTGAGCTTGTAATAAACTCCTTATCTAGCTGTTTGTACACGGAGTTTCTATCACCAAAGTATAGCAAGTTACAGTATCATATGAGAAAAAATATGTATATTTTTTGGTCAATATTTGTGACGAAAAGTCTATGAAATCAGAAAATAAACAACTGAAAAGAAAAATATATAGATCAGCCTCATGAGGAAGTGTGTTAGCGGTGTTGCCAACCATGGGGAATTATCCCCAGATTTAGGGAATTCGGGGTATAAATGGGGAAATGAGGAAATCGGCTTTCAATTTGAGGATTTTTTGCCAATGGTAGGATACGTAACCCAAACTTTGAGCTGTAGAAATTGTAATAGGTTATATATAAATATCGTAATTTCAGAGTGACTTTATATTTTCTAATATGAAACAATAGTGCATCTGTTTTCATCAATGAAGTCGATGTTTCGTGTGCATTCGAATGAACGAAAATGGGTGACAACAGCAGCAGCAGTAGCAGAGATCAGCTGAGTTGTTATGCTGGGGGGTTTTTAGTCCGACCTCTCGTCCTAAGAACACCAGCAACTGAGCGGGGTCCTCTTTCCGGACCGGAAGTAAAGCACCCACAAAGGAACAGGACATAAAAACCAGGCAGTAAACCTTAACACATCTATTGTCTTAATTCCTACACCGTTACAATATAAAACAGAGAGATACTGGATATGCTTTGGACGGGGACACAGAGTTAGCCTTTAATACAAATGTTCACAGTTACACTCAGGACATAGTACTCTTCACTTACACATGGATAATGGGTTCTAATATCACGTTACCCGTATACTGTTTATAGGCAGAATTGATATTTTATATATTAAGTCCGATGCACTAGAGGAGGACGGCCAAGGGTTAGGGGAGTGAATATTACTATAAGTGTGTAGCGTGCGGGTCACGACACTCGAGAAAGTCACTTAGTCGCAGTAGCATTTATTCACAGGTCTTTGATTTTTCCCGTGCACCACTGATCTTGACCCATGATTTCTACAAGTTATCCTGTATAGAGTTGTTGGTATTTTCTATTCTGCCAGGTATAGGGTCTCAGTGTACTATTGGTAACTTAGTCACTTATATTATTTGGGGTTTCACTTCGTCACTTGTCATTATACATTCCCGTCTCGACTGTTCACGACACAAGAGGTGTTGAGGTCACTATATACCCGTATTTCCTGGGCATGATCTGCTGCGGTGCCCCGGGCATGAGGGAGAGGCCTTATGGGGAGCCTTCCTGCTAAGGGCAACGCACTGCCCACAGGGGCGTCACTCCCCGGGTTGTAGCCATCAGTGGTGTACAGGGAGGCCCTCCTGTCTGGGGGCCTCGACCTGGGAGAAGGCCCTCGTACTGGAGCCTCGTCAGTGGGGTGCAGGGAGGCCCTCCAGTCTGGGGGCCTCGACCTGAGTGGTGGCCCTTGGGACTAGGGCTGAACAGCTGCAGGAGGCGGGCCTGTTGCCTCTGGCTCCGGGGAGAGAGAGAGCCTGGGTTGCCCGGGCCTGGGGGCTGCTGGTCGGGCCTGGGGGTCCGGGGGCTGCGGCCGCCTGCAGGGGGAAGCTCCATCAGGGGTGAACTGCGGCGCCGTCTCCGTCGGGTGTCTATCAGGGGCAGGTACCTCCCAGGGGTACGTGGTAGGGCTTGGATCGGGCCACGCCACCACTCCAGCAGCACCTCCGGGGAACCACTCCTGTAGGGAGACAAAGCGCGTCCCATGCAGCCGAGAGGGAAAGGGTCGGCCGCCCAAGGGACCTCCTGCTTTGGGAGGGCCTTCAGAATCACGAACGAAGGGCGTATGGTGGCCACTCCTTCCCCGTCACGTACGGTGGCCGTGAACGCGGTTTCGTGACTCCTAGGGCATGCAGCTGAAGGGCATACGGTGGCCGCTCCTTCCCCCGCACGTACAGTGACCGTGCTGGCGGTGCTGCTCCTAAAGGAGGAAAGGGAGGAGAGGGGTGCACGGAGGCTGCACCCTCTCCGGTACATGCAGAGGCTATAGCCATGGGTCTGTCTACCCTGGTGGGTACAGTGGCCGTAGCCATGGGCCTGCCTGCCCTTCGGGAAGTAACTGAATGGCATATGGTGGCCGCTCCTTCCCCATCACGTACGGTGGCCTTGAACGCGGTGTTACTCCTGTAGGGGGAAAAGGCAGGAGAGGGGTGCAAGGGGGCTGCGCCCTCTCCGTTACATACAGAGGCCGTAGCCGTGGGTCTGTCTACCCTGGTATGTACAGTGGCCGTAGCCATGGGCCTGCCTGCCCTTCGAGAAGTAACTGAAGGGCGTACAGTGGCTACTCTTTCCCCGTCACGTACGGTGGCCGTGAATGCGGTGTTACTCCCTTAGTAGGAGGAGGTAGTGGATGAGGGGCGTACGGTGGCTGCTCCCTCCCTGTCACGTATGGTGGCCGTGAACGTGGTTCCACTACTCCTGTCTCTGCCAGTCGGGGCGCGTTCAATAACTAACGCCTCGAGGCCATCCCCAGAGGTGGCTGTGACCAAAGGTCGTACAGTGGCCGGTCCTTCCCCCTCACGTACGGTGGCCGTGATGGCGGAGTCACAGGGGGCAAACAACTGAAGGGCGTACATTGACCGCTCCACATATGGTGGCTGTACCATGGTGTTGCCTGGGACTGACTCTGGATCAGACCCACCCCAAACCTGGTGAAGGCTGCCCCGCTTGCAGGGTCGTTGTCTCTTCCCACTTACTTGATGCTGGGACAGTTGCAGGGAAGAGGGACTCAGGACAGGGGTGTCCCGGTGACCCTCTTGTTCTGGGTCATTAGCCCCACTGTGGTGTCCTCCTGGGGTTGTGGTGTGGTAGTGGCTTAGTGGTGGGGTGGGGGGTGGCGGGGTGGGTGGTCTGGCGACGACGGGTATTTTATGAATAATAATAATGATAATGATGCCTTCCTCAAACCGTACCCTTTTATATTTTTCATGTCCAGAAGTAACTGTACAGAAAAAGAAATTAAACATACCCTAAGTTAACTCAAGAGTAATTTGAGTGATGTTAATCTGTGTAATGTTATTTTCTTCCTAATTCAAGGATACTGTTATGAAGCATAATCAATATCAGTTTCCTATATTCCATATTCCAAGGCTAGCCCAGAAGCAATATGGGTAATATTGTTTCTATCATTCATAAGTAAAGTGTAACTGTTATGCGGGGTGTTTTTAGTCCGACCTCTCGTCCTAGAAATGCCTGCGACTGAGCGGGGTCCTCTTTCCGGACCGGAAGTAAAGCACCCACAAAGGAACAGGGCATAAAAACTAGGCAGTATACCTTAACACATCTATTGCCTTAATTCATACACCGTTACAATATAAAACAGAGAGACACTGGATATGGTTTTGGACAGGGACACAGAGTTAGCTTTCAATATAAATGTACACAGTTACATTCAGGATGTAGTGCTTCTCACTATGTCACAGATAATAAGTAATAAATACACGATACCCGTATTCTGTTTGTAGGCAGAATTTTTATTTTATATACTAAGTCCGATGCACTAGGGGTGGAAAGGGCCAAGGGTCAGGGAGTGAATATTACTATAATTGTTCAGGGTGTGAGCCGCGACACTCGGGAAAGTCACTTAGTTGCGGTAACACTCTTCACAGGTCTTTGGTTTTCCCGCGCACCAATGGTCTTGACCCACTGTTTCTATAGATTACTCTATTTGTGCTTATTAGTATTTTTCACTCTGCCTGGGTATCGTTTCTCAGTGTGTCACTTATATTGTTCTGGCCCTCACTTTGTCACTGTCACTATACACTCCCGTCTTGGCGGTTCGCGGCACAAGAGGCATCGAGAGCACTGTATACCCTTAGTTCCTGGGTTTAACTGAGGAGGCCCCCGGGCATGGGAGGAGGCCTTATTGGGGAGCCTTCCTGTAGGGGGCAACGCACTGCCCGTAGGGGCGTCGCCACCCAGGCCTTCTTCATCAGGGGTGTACAGGGAGGCCCTCCCGTCTGGGGGCCTTGACCTGTTAGGAGGCCCTCATGTTGGAGCCTCGTCGGTGGGGTGCAGGGAGGCCCTCCGGTCTGGGGGCCTCGACCTGGGAGGTGGCCCTCAGAGCTAGGGCCGAACAGCTGTAGGAGGCGGGCCTGTTGTCTTTGACTCCGAGGAGAGGAGGAGCCCGAGTTGCCCAGTTCTGGGGCCTGCTGGTCGTGCCTGGGGGTCTGGGGGCTGTGGCTGCCTGCAGGGTGGGGCACTGTCAGGGGTGAACTGTGGCGCCTTCTCCGTCGGGCGTCCATCAGGTACTGGGACTGCCCAGGGGTAGGCGGTAGGACTGGGATTGGGCCATTCCACCACTCCAGCAGCACCTCTGGGGAACTACTCCTGGAGGGAGACAAAATAGGGCATCCCACACAAGGTAAAGGGTCGGCTGCGCAAGGGACCTCCTTCTTCAGGAAAACCGTAGGCATCACGAATGAAGGGCGTACAGTGGCCGCTCCTTCCCCCACACATACTGTGGCCGTGGTGGCGGTGCTGATCCCAAAGGAGGAAGAGGCAGATGAGGGGCGTACAGTGGCCGTTACTGAGGGCCTGCCTGCCCTTCGGGAAGTAACTGAAAGGGTACAGTGGCCGCTCCTTCCTCGGCATGTACAGTGGCCGTAACCACGGTGTTACTCCCGTAGGAGGAGGTGGTGGATGAGAGGCGTACAGTGGCCGCTCCCTCCCCGACACGTACAGTGGCCGTGATCGCGGCTTCACTACTCCTGCCTTTGCCAGTCGGAGTGCGTTCAATAACTAACACTCCAAGGCCGTCCCCAGAGGTGGCTGTGACCGAAGGGCGTACAGTGGCCGCTCCTTCCCCCACACGTACAGTGGCCGTTATGGTGGAGTCACAGGGGGGAGACAAACTGAAGGGTGTACAGTGGCCGCTCCTTCCTCGGCACGTACAGTGGCCGTACCGCGGTGTTGCTTGGGACTGACTCTGGATCAGTCTCACCCCGAACCTGGTGAAGGCTGCCTCACTCGCAGGGTCATGTCTTCTTCCTGCGTATCTTGTGTTGGACCAGTTGCGGGGAAGAGGGACCCAGGACAGGGGGGCCCCGGCGTCCTTTTTGTTCTGTGTCAACATCTCGATAATCCGTCCTGCCGTGGTGTCCTCCTGGGGTGGTGGTGCGACGGTGGCTCAGTGGTCGGGTGTGGGGTGGCGGGGTGGTCGATCCGGTGGCGGCGGGTATTTTACCACCTTCTGTGGTCGAGAAGTCACGGCTCCGTGACTGGAGGTGGTATGTTGTAGTGGTGGAGGCCTGGTGGGCCAGGTTGAAGTGTTGTAAGAGGTTGGTCCAATGTTGGGTGGTGGGGTTCGGCTCTTGGTGAGGGTTGAGGGTGAGCCATAAGGACGACGGGTGGGTGGTCTGGCATAGAAGCTGGAGAAGCTGGTGTGTTGCCCTGATTCTGACCCTCTCGATCTTCATTTCTGGTGGTGGTGCTTGATGTAGGGCAGAGGCTGTACTTTCCACCTTGCTTGATGGAGGGGGAGGGTGATGGGGGTGATGTTGGGGGCATGGGTGGCATGTGTTGGGGAATGGGGAGCAGGATGGGGAGAAGAGGGTGGTGTGGGGGTGTATCTAGATGGTGGGCAGGAAAGGCGTCCTGATCTGGTGGTAGTGGTGGTGAGGGTGGGCATAGGTGGTGAACGTGGTTGGCCACGTAGTGGTGTTGGTGTATTACTGTGGTTGGGGGTTGTCGTGGGCGGTGGTGTGGTGCGTCGTGTGTAGTGAGAATGGTCAGTGGGTAAGGGGGGGTAGGAGTGGGCGTGTGGGTGGTGCGTGCAAGAGGTGGAGTGGGTGCACGTGGTGGGTTGGAGGGTGATGCGGTGAGAGGGGTGGTGCATGGAAGGGTGTGAGGGGGGTGGGTGGTTGGTTGTGGTGGTGCGACGGTGAAAGTGGGAGCTGGTGCTGGGTGGTGTGGTGCGGTGTTGGTGGTGGGCGTAGTGGGCGGTGATTGGGAGTGGTGGGTTGGAGGAGGTGGGGTAGCCATAGGAGATGTAGACGGAGGTGAAGTTGGTGAAGGATCAGAATCGAAGGAAGGTGGTGGAGGGCCAGGTGAAGGTGAAGTGGGGGAGGGGGTTCGTGAGTATGGTGAGGTTGAGGGTGGGGTGGGGGAGGTGAGCGAGGAAAGAGAGGCGGGTGAGAGTGAGGAGGAGGAGGGTGTGATAGGGAAGGCAAATGAGTTGGCCGTGTTGGCGGGAAGGTGAGTGTGGGGAAGTGATGGTGGTGGGTGGTGCGGGGTGGTTGGTGGAAGGCAGTAGACAGGAGGAGGTGGTTTTGGGAAGTAGGTTAGGGGAAGAAGAGGTAAGGGTTCTAGGAGGCCTGTGAAGGAGAGGGCAGGCTTTGTGTTGGGGGGGAATAGGAAGGGGGGAGGTGATAGTACTGGATAAAGTGGTGTGTGAAGTGGGAAGGTTAGGAATAGGGGAAGGCAAAACAGAAGAGATAATGAGAGGAGAGGAAAAGGAAACATGATGTTTCCCCATGTTGTAGACTGGGGGAGATGTGAGGTGGCCCCCGTCATTATTGTGGGATGTGGGGACAATGGGGGGGCGCCTTCTGTGCCTTTTCCTTGGCATTTTCCTTCCCTTAGGCTCAGGGCAATCGGCGTATGGTGGGGAGGGTTCTAGTCGCCCTTGTGTCTTTGTGCTGCGCCGGGCAGCTTTTAGCTGCTCACGGATGTCGTGAATGGGACATCCGTTGCAGCAAGGAGAAAATTCCCACGGGTTTACTGCGATGAGATCCGTGGGGAATTGAATGATTTTGCCGATGCGTTGAGGGGTGGAGTAGACGGTTAGAAGGTGCCTCATTAAATTGATTTTTGTATCCAGGTCTCCCGTCGGTTCATGTATTATAAAATGTTCTTTGATGAAACCGGGGAGGATTCTGAGGAGTTTGTGGAATATAAGTTGTTCCCAAGGTTTTGCACCTGAGTCCGGGTACGCAGCGGTGACGAGGCGCCGTGCCTGGACGAAAGTGTTGTCTAGGCTGCCGTCGTAGGTGAAGGCATCGAGTTGTGAAAGGGTGACAACTTTGCCCAGTGAAGGCGTGACAGATTGCTTCACAATGTGTGAGAATTGGTCCCATGTTAATTCAGGGACGAGTTTTGAGGCAACGGTAGCGATTATTTTGCCCAGGTTGGATAGTGTGACTGCTATTTCTCTCTGTCAGTGTCAAACCCAATATCTAAGAGAGGTTTTACCATATCCAAGTAGACGTCAATGTCATATTGTTCAGGGTTGAACCTTGGCAATTGGATGTGAGGTTTGGCTGCCATTGTGCAAGTTTCCCTTATTGTGTTCCTCCGTGCTTTAATCGGATCCAGAACCACCGCTTGCCACCAGTGTTATGCGGGGTGTTTTTAGTCTGACCTCTCGTCCTAAAAACGCCTGCGACTGAGCGGGGTCCTCTTTCAAGACTGGAAGTAAAGCACCCACCAAGGAACAGGGCATAAAAAACTAGGCAGTATACCTTAACACATCTATTTTCTTAATTCATACACTGTTACAATATAAAACAGAGAGACACTGGATATGGTTTTGGACAGGGACACAGAGTTAGCTTTCAATATAAATGTACACAGTTGCATTCAGGATGTAGCGCTCCTCACCTTGTCACAGATAATAAGTAATGAATACACGATACCCGTATTCTGTTTCTAGGCAGAAATGATATTTTATATACTAAGTCCGATGCACTAGGGGTGGAAAGGGGCCAAGGGTCAGGGGAGTGAATATTATTATAATTGTTCAGGGTGTGAGCTGCGACACTCGGGAAAGTCACTTAGTTGCGGTAACACTCTTCACAGGTCTTTGGTTTTCCCGCACACCAATGGTCTTGACCCACTGTTTCTATAGATTACTCTATTTGTACTTATTAGTATTTGCCACTCTGCCTGGGTATCGTTTCTCAGTGTGTCACTTATATTGTTCTGGCCCTCACTTTGTCACTGTCACTATACACTCCCGTCTTGGCGGTTCGTGGCACAAGAGGCGTCGAGAGCACTGTATACCCTTAGTTCCTGGGTTTAACTGAGGAGGCCCCCGGGCATGGGAGGGAGCCTTATTGGGGAGCCTTCCTGTAGGGGGCAACGCACTGCCCGTAGGGGCGTCGCCGCCCGGGCCTTCTTCGTCAGGGGTGTACAGGGAGGCCCTCCCGTTTGGGGGCCTTGACCTGTTAGGAGGCCCTCATGTTGGAGCCTCGTCGGTGGGGTGCAGGGAGGCCCTCCGGTCTGGGGGCCTCGACCTGGGAGGTGGCCCTCGGGGCTTGGGCCGAACAGCTGTGGGAGGTGGGCCTGTCGCCTCTGACTCTGGGGAGAGGGAGAGCCCGAGTTGCCCGGTTCTGGGGCCTGCTGGCCAGGCCTGGGGGTCCGGGGGCTGCAGCCGCCTGCAGGGTGGGGCGCTGTGAGGGGTGAACTGCGGTGCCTTCTCCGTCGGGCATCCGTCAGGTACTGGGACCAACCAGGGGTAGGTGGTAGGACCGGGATCGGCCCACGCCACCAATCCAGCAGCACATCAGGGGAACTACTCCTGGAGGGAGACAACAAAGGGTGTCCCATGCAGCCGAGAGGTAAAGGGTCGGTCGCGCAAGGGACCTCCTTCATTGGGAGGACTGTAGGCGTCACGAATGAAGGGAGTACAGTGGCCACTCCTTCCCCCACATGTACAGTGGCCGTGGTGGTGGTGCTGCTCTCGAAGGAGGAAGAGGCAGGTGAGGGGAGTACAGTGGCCACTCCCTCCCCAGCACGTACAGTAGCCGTTACCGCGGGCCTGCCTGCCCTTCGGGAAGTAACTGAAGGGCGTACAGTGGCCGCTCCTTCCCCGGCACGTACAGTGGCCGTAACCGCGGTGTTACTCCCATAGGAGGAAGAGGTAGTGGATGAGGGGCGTACAGTGGCCGCTTCCTCCCCGACACGTACAGTGGCCTTGATCGCGGCTCCACTACTCCTGCCTTTGCCAATCAAAGCGCGTTCAATAACTAACGCTCCGAGGCCATCCCCAGAGGTGGTTGTGACCGAAGGGCGTACAGTGGCCGCTCCTTCCCCCACACGTACAGTAGCCATTATGGCGGAGTCACAGGGGGGAGACAACTGAAGGGTGTACAGTGGCCGCTCCTTCCCCAGCACGTACAGTGGCCGTACCGCGGTGTTGCTTGGGACTGACTCTGGATCAGTCCCACCCCGAACCTGGTGAAGGCTGCCCCGCTCACAGGGTCGTGTCTTCTTCCTGCGTATCTTGTGTTGGACCAGTTGCGGGGAAGAGGGACTCAGGACAGGGGGACCCCGGCATCCTTCTTGTTCTGTGTCAACATCTCGATAATCTGTCCTGCCGTGGTGTCCTCCTGGGGTGGTGGTTCGGCGGTGGCTCGGTGGTGGGGTGGTCGGTCCGGCGGCGGCGGGTATTTTAGTAACAATACCCAAGAGTATTCTGTTGATACTGTATGTTTAATGTTCGTCATAACTCAAAAAGATTACTTCTATAGCCATTGTATTTGTTTCCCTCAAAATAATAGGATACACAATTAGAAAAACCTGTTATTTAATCAATCTGTTGTGAATAACCGTTTTCTCTTAATATGTTTGCAATATTCTGTCTATTGGACTGAACCTGTACAATAGCCTAATAATTAGAGATTATAATATATTATTACTGAATGGGGAATTCTGTGGAATTTTAGCTTGGAGCTGTGGGGAATTTTGGTTGTCACTGGTTGGCAACACTGTGTGTTAGTGTGGAGTTGTTTCAAGGCTTCCAATTTAGGGTAAAATACCCCATTTTAGGGGAATTGGGCCCTCTTTAGAGTGCAGTTTAGGGTAAGCTTAAATTTTGTAAAATCTAGGGGAATCGAGCAAGGTTTAGGGTGTATTTGTTAATTTTTAGGGTATTTGATAGTCTTTTTATCAACATGACTAAAGTTAATACCTAATTATAATATATGGTTCGAAAAAGTAGGCTTACTGATGTCTACCATGAACTAAGTAAAAGAAAATGGGTCTGATCATACCCATTTTCTGTGGTTGAGGACGGTTTTGTTTTGACGCGGAGCAGCTTAGCTCATGTGTGGGGAGTAAGAGGTAACGTAATATATTTTTTTTCCTCCTTTCTTCTATACTTGTTACATTTTCTCGACATAAATGTTGTTGCACTTTTATTAATATCTGTAGACACTCTTGGCATAGTACAGATGGATGACAACTCACTGCTGCAGTTGAAATTCGTTATATATTGTAGACCTAGTGATCTACCAGGGTATCAACATGTGCAATGTTTCGCCAGTCAGAATACGAGTGGAGCTGTCTTATATATTAATTTGTGCACGTAATTGTGATCCCTACCCTGACGTATGGAAGCGAGGCGTGGACCTTGCAAGAGGGGAACAAGTCAAGAGTGAGAGCAGTGGAAATGAGTTACTTGAGAGGAGCATGTGGAGTGACGTGGAGGGACAGGTTGACGAATGAAGAAGTGAAGGAACGTTGTGGGGTAGATGTGGATGTGATTGAAAAGATTAGGAGAAATACACTGAGGTGGTTTGGACATGTGGAGAGAATGGAGAATGAAAGACTGACTAAGAGGGTGTATGTAGGTGAGGTGGAGGGAGGGAGAGGGAGGGGTAGACCGAGGATGAGGTGGAGGGATGGAGTTGAGAGGTATATGAGGGAGGGGGGGTTGAGTTGGGGGGAGGGTAGTCAATTGGTGGGTGACAGAGTGACTTGGAGGCGTTTTGTCTGCGGCCACCCTTTGCGGGATTAGGGCGTCGGGTATAGATAGACGTAATACTACAAAATGAAAAAGTATTTACTGTGCAGTGTGTGACGGAAGATGTACTACACACAAATGTGAGATTGAATAAAATGTAGGCTAGTTATATGTCGCAGTGGAGAAAAAAACTCGGTAAAATTATCATCATCCCAGGCACAATTACGCGACTTTGATTCGTTTTTTTTAATATTTTAGACAATTTTAAGACAATTTTGTACTATGGCATTTTCGCCACAAATTATTATTTTACTCTTGAAAATAAACTAACCTAACCTAACCCAGCCTTCAAGTGTACAAAAATAACAATTTGCGACGAAAATTCCATACAAGAAAAGTGTCTTAGAATTGTCTGAAATACTGAAAAAACGGATCAAAATTTCGTAATTGTTATTTGGGTTGAAATGACAATAGAACCAAAAACTCTTTGCAAGTGATGAGTGTGTGAGAATTTCGGTCAGAAACACCAAACTTTCATTGTCTTAAACAAGAGGTTGTCAAACTTGTGAGGAATATTTGTTTAGATTTTATGAGTATACCTTATGTCAAGCATTGTGATTTAGCTGCTCTAAGACCAGATCATTATTTGTTTTCTACCAGTATGGTTTCCCTTGAAAATATCTACCTCGTGTGGCAGCGATGGAAACAATGAATGAACTTAAGACCACCTGTAAGCCTGAGGAGGTAGATAAGTTTTATAGCACCTGTAGGCAGTTTTTAATTGAAGCTGTCAGACAGATCCAGAGCGGGTTTTCTCTAGAAGAGCCCATCCATGTACAGTACCTCAAAAAAGTATCAGAACAACTATGTGGTAAACAAACTGAAAAACCAACGATGTGATCCGAAAACACACCTGAGGTGAACGTATGATTTCAAAACTATCTGCCCCTAAGTACGGATACTTTCTTGAGGCACTGTACCTAGTAAAGTGCCTAGATCCATGGAATGCTGCAAACCTGCAGCCACAGTCATTATCAAGTTTGTTCAGTGTAATCCCTCCTGATGGAGGAGTTGTCCAGTCGGCTCCAGTGTGTAGAATACTGGAATATAATTTGTAACAAGAAAAATGCAGCTATCCTTCATTGTTTATCCAAACCTCCGAGTAGTAATATCCACTCTTTTATCACTTCCTTTTTCTAATGCTTCTGGTGGATTTTTTTTTTTTTTTAGTAAACTAAACCTTACCAAAACTTGCCAGCGTTCTAGTCTGAAAAATGAGACATTGTGTGGATAACTGTACATGGTTTATTACCTTAAGAATACTAACTTTACATCAGACAGTTTTCATATTGATGATAAGATAATTGTAAGTGTCCCCAATTAGTTATTCTGATTTTGTTGTAGCCTCAGGAGTCTGATATACTTGCGATAAATACTCAGTAGATTTCCTCCTGTTAAGCCTATCCAAGTGAAATTAATTAACTGCAGAAAGAAATAATGGTATTTAAAGTTGATGTGATTCAAAGGTGGTACTGTTACAGGTGCTTACATTTGTTGTCACTATACTCTGTGATAAATAGTGGTTTATTATTATTATTAAAGCATAAAAGTGCTCATATCTACATGTAGGCGTTTACTGTAATCATTAGATTTCCTGCTTTTAGGCCGATCCAAGTGAATTTATTTACTTCAGAAAGCAATAATGGTATTTTAAATTCATGTGTTTCAAAGGTGATACTGTTACAGGTGCTTATATTTATTGTCACTATACTCTGTGATAAATAGTGGCTTATTATTATAAAAGTGCTAATATCTACATGTAGGCCTTTACTATAACAAGCAGATTTCCTCCTGTTAGGACTCTCCAACAGTGTTGCCACACGTACGATAATTATCGCACACTTACGATAATACTGCCTCTGGTACGAAGTACAATACCATTTTCTATTATCGTACGGTTTGTACGATAATTTTGGGTTGAAAGCTAGCATGGCAGTAAGTTTTGTGGTACGCATAGCAAATCATGCACAGTTGTTCCACAGTTTGACAGAGGATCTTAAGGGCTAATGTGATGGTCATAACTGAAAATATTTTTTTATGGTCTGAGTTATTACCCGCAAGAGTAAGCACATTTCTATGAATTAAGTTCTGTGGACTGCATTCTGCTGCTAGTCAGGGTGATTTTCTCGAGAGACACTAAGGCTATTTCTTTTCCTTCTAATAGTATTATTGTAATAATGGATATGATTATACTGTCGTAAAATTATCATTAAGAAATTGTTAGGATATGCTCTGATTCTAATAGAAAATGAAAGTGATAATTATACACCTAAGTATGCGTCAGTACCATACAAAATGACGGTCCTGATGAAAATAATTGTAATGGTTAAGTTTTCTGTAAATAACCAAGGAACTGGCGACAGTTTTAAAATATATCAAGATTCGTAAACACGATTGAATTAATAATGATGTACGATAATTCCAACATAAAATCGATAATTTTGAGGGGCTGGTACGATAATTCCCATCTAAAAGTGTGGCAACACTGCTGTCCAAGTGAATTCAACTCCAGAAACAAATAATGGTGTTTTAAGTTCATGTGTTTTCACTGTACTTTGTGATATATAGGGAATAAATGTGATAATCTTCTTCTCATTATTATTATTATTGGTGGTGGTAGGTGGGGGTGCTCACCATCCAATCAATGTAGTGCAGCTCTCGGGTGTCAGCTCTTTCCTCTCTTCCTTCCATCCTCTTTCTTTCCTCTTCCTTCCGCCTACGGGTGACTTTACACTCTCTTCTGTCTTTCTTTCATTCTTTCCGCTTCCTTCTGTTTATTTGTGACTCTACACTGAGCAACAAGCCAAATGATTTCTTGTACACTGGGTAACCATTTACTACGCTGGGTGGTAACCATATACCCAAATTTTGGAGCCTGGTGGTTTAGTGGGTAACTAAGGCATTGCAGTCGTATTGAGCCGGTGCAGGTTTATATCCAAGGGGTGGTTGGGGTTCATTGCTCACGTAATGCCACTCAGGGATGAGTGAGGCTGGTCACTCTCATCTTAAATGTCGGGGCCAACTTGCCTAGCCCCGGACTCTTGCACTCCTCTTGGGGCAACATAGGATTGGATGATGGGTGAATGGATGGACTGTTATTATTATAATTATTATTATTGAAGCATAAAGGTGCTGATATCTACAAGTAGGTGTTCTTACCTAATTGTATCTTTACAGGAATGAGTCAAGCTCGTACTGTCCCGTGTCTTAAACCATATTTATCGTACATATCCTTAAATTTGTGAATTGTTTTGGCACACACTATTTCATTCGGTAGTGCATTCCACTGATTAATTGCTCTGTTTGGGAAACTGAATTTCCTTACGTCTTTATCACCTCTCTTCTCGTGCAGTTTTTTGCGGTGTCCTCTTGGTGATGCTTCCCCATACGTTAAGTAATCATTTATGTCTATTTTCTCCTTCCCTGATATGCATTTATATAGCATTATCATGTCACCTCTTTTCCCTCTCTCCTGTAGTGTTGGTAGATTCAGTTTCTTTAGTCTTTCTTCGTAGCTTAGATCCCTTAAGCTTGATACCCATCTTGTAGCGGTCCTTTGAACTTTTCAATCTTGTCTATGTGTTTTTTGAGATGAGGACTCCAGACTACTGATGCATACTCCAGGGTTGGTCTGATGAATGATGTTATTATCCTTCTTAGCATGTCTTCATTTATGTATGTGAATGCTATTCTCATATTTGCAAGCAGTGTATACATGTTCCGTACCTTCTCACTGATGTGGTCAGCCGGAGATAGTCTGTTATTGATCATCACACCTAGGTCCTTCTCTCTTTCTGATGTGTGTAGGGTTTTATTTCCTAACGTATAATCCCAATCAGGTCTTTTTCCACTTTTGCCAAACTTAATTACATGTCACTTGTCCACATTGAATTCCATTTGCCATATATTACTCCATTCATGAAGTTTATTTAATACTTCTTGTAGCTCTTTACAAGAGTCCGTGTTAGTAATTCTCCTTTGTATTTTTGCATCATCTGCAAACATATTTAGATAGCTTTCACTTCCAGTGTTACTGTCTATATCATTTATATACACTAAAAACATGATTGGTGCCAGCACTGAGCCCTGTGGTGCCCCACTAGTCACTTCTTTTCATGATGAGTAATTTCCCCTTAGTACTGTTCTCATGTAGCAGTTGAAGGCGTAGTTGGTATGCATGGTGTGCCTGGAGGAAATGAAAATGGGGAACGAATGATAGCGATGTGTGTTGAGCGAGAGATGGTGATTGGGAATACGCTGTTTGAGAAGAAAGATATTTATAAGTATACATGGGTGAGACAGGAGGGTGGAAGGGTTGTTGATAGAGCCTTGATGGACTATGTGGTTGTGTCTAGGAATGTAATAGGAAGATTGTTGGATGTGAGAGTTCTGAGAGGGGAGGGTGGAGGTATGTCTGACCACTACCTGGTGGAGGGAAAGTTAAGAGTAGGTAAGAGATGGGTGAGAGCTAGGAGGGTTAGGTGTGGCAGGGAGGTTTTGAAAGTGAGTGAGTTGGATAAAAGAGAGAAAAAGATAGAGTATCAGGAGAAATTGAGAGATGAGTGGAACGCAGTGAAAGATCGGGAAAATGGCAGCGTGGAGGAGGAATGGCAGTTGTTTAAGAGTGCTGTGGTGGGGCATGCAGAAGAGGTGTGTGGTGTGAGACATGTGGGTGGTGGTGTAAGAAAAGGAAGTGAATGGTGGTGCGAGGAAGTAAGTATGGCTGTGGCTGAGAAGAGACGTGCATATGAAGTGTGGCTGCAGAGGAAGGATGAGATGTCATATGAAAGGTATAAGGAAAAGAGGAATAGAGCGAGAAGGGCTGTGCGTGATGCTAAAGTGGCAGCAGATGAGAGGTGGGGTAGGCGGCTGACAGAGAATTTTCAACAGAATAAGAAAATGTTTTGGAAGGAGGTGAAAAGGGTGCGAAAGGGAGAGTCTGGGAAGGAAGAACGAGTAAAAGCAGAGGATGGAAGGATGTTAATTGAGATGGATGCAGTAAGGAAGAGATGGGCAGAGTATTTTGAAAGATTGTTAAATGTAGAGGAGGAAAGGGTGGCTGAGATTGTGGCAGATAGAAGGGTGCAGGGAATAAATGTGTTGGGAGAGTTGAATGATTCTTTGATCACGAAGGAGGAAGTGGAGAAGGCAGTAAAGGAGATGAAAACAGGGAAAGCTGCAGGTATGGATGGGTGTGCTGTGGAATGCCTGAAGGGTGGTGGAGTGAATATTGTTGACTGGTTAGTAAGATTATTGAATGTGTGCTTTGAGAAAGGTATGGTGCCAGTTGACTGGGCAAGTGCTTGTGTGGTCCCGTTGTATAAAGGCAAGGGTGATAAGTATGAATGTACTAGCTTTAGGGGTATAAGTCTGTTGAGTGTTGTAGGTAAAGTGTATGGTAGAGTGTTAATTATGAGAGTTAAAGAGGGTACAGAGGGAGTGATTAGTGATGAGCAGTGTGGCTTTAGGAGAGGGAGGGGATGCGTTGATCAGGTGTTTGCTGTGAGACAAGTGTGTGAAAAGTATTTAGCGAAAGGCAAGGATGTGTTTTGGGCATTTATGGATTTAGAGAAAGCGTATGATAGAATTGATAGGGAGGCTTTGTGGACTGTTTTAAGATTGTATGGACTTGATGGTAGGTTACTAAAAGGGGTGAAAAGTTTTTATGTAAATAGTAGAGCGTGTGTAAGAGTGGGAAATGCTGTGAGTGATTGGTTTCCCGTGAGAGTGGGGCTGCGACAGGGATGTGTGATGTCGCCTTGGTTGTTTAATATTTACATGGATGGTGTTGTAAGGGAGGTGAATGCAAGAGTTTTAGGTGGAGGTCTGAGTCTGGTAAATGTTGATGGAGGAGAGTGGAATCTGAAGCAGCTGCTGTTTGCAGATGATACTGCACTGGTGACTGATTCAGAGGAGAGATTGAGACAGTTGGTAGAGGAGTTTGGAAGGGTGTGTGAAAGGAGGAAATTGAAAGTAAATGAGAATAAGAGTAAAGTGATGAAGTGTACGAGGTTGATAGATGGTAGGGGGATGAATATAGTTTTGAATGGTGAGTTGCTTGAGGAGGTAGATTGTTTTAAATATCTAGGGTCACATGTTGCTGTGGATGGAAGAATAGATGCAGAAGTGAAGTTTAGAATAAATGAAGTAGGAAAGGTGCTGGGAGTGAATGAAAAAAGTTTTTAAATGTCGTTCTCTTAGAATGGATGTAAAGAGAAGGCTGTATGAGGGTGTTGTGGTACTGACTGCATTATATGGGGCTGAAACATGGAATATGGGTGTAGCAGAGAGGAAAAGTTTGAATGTAATGGAGATGAGATGTCTGAGGAGTATGTGTGGAGTGACGCGTATGGATCGAGTGTGAAATGATGAAGTGCGAAGGAGAACTGGAGTTGTTCGGGAGATGGCTGGTAGAGTTGAGCAGAGGGTGTTGCAATGGTTTGGGCATATGGAGAGAATGGATAATGAGCGATTGGTGAAAAAGATAACTAGATCTGATGTGAGAGGTGTAAGACTGAGAGGAAGACCACGAATAGGATGGATGGACAGTGTGAAGAGAGCGCTGGATGCGAGAGGGATGTCTGTTGAGCAAGGAAGAGTGGCTGTGCGTGACAGAAATAAATGGAGAGAAATTGTGAATGAATAAGTGATGACGCAGCCCTGAGGGGATATTCTCCCGCTTTTGGTCTGATCAGCTAGTCAGGTCAGGTGCGGGTAAGGGGATGGGTCTGTTATGATGTGGCAGGGGTAAACCAGTTCTGCTGTCGGGCCCTGCTGTGGATGTCACTGATTGCATTGCGCAGTTGACCCTTGTGCGTTGTGATGCAGTGAGGATCTGTCCGTTCTCCCCTTTGGGGCTAAGATGCGAATAAATGTGTTTGAATGGATGAGTAAATGGAGAGTGAGTCGTCCTGTCTCGGCTACCTCCCTTTCCTTGGGGGAAGCAGCCTAGGTATATAGATAGATAGATAGACTGTTCTCATTTCTCTTTTTATGAGAAAATCTTGCATCCAACAAAACAGTTTGCCTCGAATTCCTCCTTGATGGTACAGTTTCCATAAAAGTCTTTGGTGTGGTACTGTGTCAAATGCTTTCTTGAAATCTAAATAGGTACTGTCCACCCATCCTTCTCTTTCCTGTATTGTGTCTGTTACTCTGCCATAGTAGCTCAACAGATTAGTAACACATGATTTTCCTTTTCTGAAACCAAACTGTCTTTTTGATATCATATTGTGTTCTTCTAGATGATTTACCCAAGCTTTTCTTATAAACTTTTCTAATACCTTGCTTACAACACTGGTCAGTGATACTGGTCGGTAGTTGAGTGGATTTTGTCTATTCCCTTTCTTGAATAAGGGGACAATATTTGCTTTCTTCCAAATATCAGGTAGTTTACCTTGACTCAAGGAATTCTTGAAAATTAAAAACAATGGTTTACTTAACTCCTTTGCCATTCTCGTAGCACCGAACATGAAATTTCATCAGGACCATTTGCTTTTCCTCTGTCTAATTTACTTAACTCCTCCTGTATTACTTTTTCTGATATTTGTATATCTGGTAGTATGTGTGGGCATGGATGTTCCACATAGTCCCTCTCAAATTTTTTTTCTTCTGTAAAAACTGATTGGAAATTCTTATTTGGTGCTTCACAAATATCTTTCTCTTGTGTATAGGTGATGCCCTCATCCGTAATGGATTGTATTATATCTTTTACTTTGGTTTTGCTTCTGATGTAGCTGTAAAATAGCTTCGGTTGATCAATACTTTTATTTATGATATCCTCCTCAAACTGTTTTTGGGCTTCCCTGCTTATTCTTGTATAATCGTTTCTTGCCTGTTTGTAATTATTATATGCCCTTTCACTATTGTGTCTTCTGTATCTATTCCACAACAATTACATCAGATTCAATACATTCTGTATTGAACCATTCCTTTCTTTTCTTCTTTGCGTCTTTGTGCTGTGGGATGTACTTCTGGACTCCTATTTCATAAAATTCACAGAATTTTTTATATACAGCATTTAAATCTTGTCCTCTAAGCTCATTTTCCCAATCAGTTTCTAAGAAATACTTCTTTAGGTCATGATAATTTCCCTTTTTATAGTTTAGGCTCTTTTTGTAACTTTCATTGCTGTTAACTATGTCATATGCTATCCTGAAGTTGCACTTTAGTACTGCATGGTCGCTTTTGCCGAGTGGAGGGTGATATATTAAACTGTCAGTATCATATTCTTGCTTAGTAAATATGAGATCTAGCACTGAAGGTACATCGAGTCCTCTTTTTCTGATGGTTTCCCTCACATGTTGTGTTAGGAAAAACTCTTGCACGAGATCCAGGAGCTTTTGGTCCCAACAGCTTTCTTGGCTTATTATATCTAGAGTATTCCAATTTATGTTTGTATTAAAATCTCCAGTTAGTATAATTCTTTCCGATTTCTCTTCGATTTTATGTAGTAACGCTCTTAAACTCTGAGTTGTACTGTATGCCAGGTCCTCATATTCGTCTCTTTCCCATGTGTTTGATCTGGGTGGCATGTACAAATTGGCTACAATTACTTTCCCTTCAGATGTGTTGATCTCTACTGCAATCAGTTCTACTTGTGAGGGTATATCTAGTTCTAGTTCTTTGACTTTTAGGTTTTTCTTAGTTAATATTATAATTCCTCCTCCTTTTTTTAAGTTCCTATCTCTTCTCCATATATTATATTCCTTTAAGTTTAGTATGTTATTTGATATCCTTGGTGTTAATTTTGTTTCAGTTAGGCATATTATATGTGGTTCATTTTCTCTGACAATCATTCATCTCTAATAATTTAGTTACCATTCCATCCACATTTGAGTACATCAACATAATCATCTTGTTTATATACTTGTCATGACATGGTTCTACTACCTTCCTCCTTTTTATTCCTTCCTGTTTATGTACCACTTTCGTACCTGGAATCCTATTACTTTGTAAAAAAAAAAAAAAATGTATTCTTCTCTTCTGATCTTCGCTTATTTTTTGTTTTTGCTTCCTCCCTCTTCTCTCTCAGTAATTCCACTTCCTCTTGTGTTAGGCATCTTTTTATCCATACATTTTTGAACTCCTCTTTTTCCATGAGATTCTTTGCCTTTTTTAGTATCTCCTCCACGGAGTTTACACTCTGGAAGGTTACCTTTAGAGGTCTTGACTTGTTTTTCTCGTATTTCAAACTTTTTTTTTTTTATTAGAAAACCATTTAGTCTAACCTGGTACAGAGCTTGACTCATATAAAGATACTAATTTAGGTAATGCCACTGGCCGTGCTGGCTCGGTATGGACCGCTGTTGGCCCGCGTCCGCTCTCCTTGGTGCCTCCTCGGTGTGTCGGTGTGTCAGTGTGTGTGTATATATATATCCCATTGGAGCCCGGTGTCCGGAATATTGGACAGAACTGGGATTTTTCAAGTCTTTATAAAATAGGGAACCCCCAGGTAGGGACCTGTGAGCTTCGCGACTATGAGCCGATAGGCGGAGGGCGGTATGCTTAGGATGCAGCCAGTGCCATGCCTCGCCCAGCACCCCGGGGATCCAGTGGGTTAATGACTGGCAAACCTATCAGTCTCTTTAACCCATTGGAGCCCGGTGTCCGGAATATTGGACAGAACTGGGATTTTTCAAGTATTTATAAAATAGGGAACCTCCAGGTAGGGACCTGTGAGCTTTGCGACTATGAGCCGATAGGCGGAGGGTGGTACGCTTAGGATGCAGCCAGCGCCATGCCTCGCCCAGCGCCCGGGGGATCTAATGGGTTAAATATATATATATATATATATATATATATATATATATATATATATATATATATATATATATATATCACCAAGTAAAATTTTTAGGGTAAAATTCAGACTTTTAGGGTATTTCAGGAAGATTTTTAAGGTAAAGGGAAATTTGCTCGTTGAAGCCCTGAGTTGTTTATCCAAGACAGTAGCCTCCGAATGTTTGGGTGTGAACGCTGAGCTTGCAGTGTAAGCAGTTTTGGCACTATCGTTGTCATTCACACAACAACAGGCCATGAAGGTCTAATGTGATGAAGAGGAGAGCTGAAAAGTATGTTTAATTGTTTGCTATGTAGGCACTGCTGAGAATGCACTATCCTAAACCATCCTCATGCGTAGAGTATGCCCACCAGTTCACTCTTTTACTCAGGTTAATGTATATCAGGTGACAACTGTATGATTATCTTTAGTGCTTTATATGCCATCGACTTCTGCATTCAGTAAACCTTGCAAAAATCTTTCATTAATAAAGAGTCCATTTTTCCCTCTACGCTTGGACTTTTAGTAGTAGTGCTAGTACTGCACTACAGCCCTCTGGGCTGTCAAAGGTATTTCATTGGCGTGTTAAAATGTTTGGTGTAAAAGTTTGCCAGATTTAAAAGTTGTCAACCCTACCAGGCTGTTTAGAGGATGTGTATATATATGTCTCTGTTTCCAGACACCTTAATTCCTTATGGAATGGCCACTAATCACCTCCACTTTGTCTCTTCCATTTGGCTGCCCTTCCTACAGCTCACACCCCCTCCCTCATATATCTACATTCCATCCCTCAAAATAATGTTGATTTTGGGACTTTGGGAGTTTTCATTCAGGTAGGAGACTCTGGTGCATTTGTCTTGTGACAATACAGTGCAGTATATTAGTTATCAGTCATTGTATAGGGATGAAATAGGTTCTCACTGAATTGTATCTAACTGTGATAGTGGCATTCAGTGTTTCTCACTTGGTTAAAAATTGACTACTGGAATTGCATTTGTTCCATTTCAAACAGTATTTCTGTTTTGGTGAGATTGGACATGATTTCAATTATGTAGAGCTTCATAATTATGTCACATATCACTGTTTTCAGTTGCAGTAGATGGCTTTGCTTTCCCCAACATTCTTGATAGCCTAGAAAGTGGATATACTTTTGAAAATTAAAAAGTTTCAGGGTATAAGAAGCTATACTAATATTTTTATATAAATCCATTTAGAAAGAGAATCATATTTTCATGTAAGCCATTAGATTCTCACCTTGATACTGTTCAAAAGTCATTTAGGCCTATAAGCATTTGTTTATGGCCACCCCATATGGGATTAGGGCTTCTGGCCATAGATAGATAGCTACATAAACCAGATGCAATGAAACCCAACCTAACCTAATCCTAACTGAAACCAAGAAAGCCACATCCCTCAATCCTAACCTGGACTTTCTTTGGTTGTAACTAACATGGATATACGGGCATAACCATCATTCACTGTGTCACCTTGAATTCTTCCTTATGGTCAGTTAATAAGAGTACCATACTGTTGCAATTATAAAACTTGCAAATTCATTGGACCCCTAATATTGGGAGGACAGTACCTTACTATTTGTTGCTAATTATATATCAGTTTCTGCTTAATCCTGGAAATTGATGATGAAAGTAATTGCTTGTGGTATATTTCAAGAGTTTTGAGTTTTTAATATGGATCTTTATTTTTGTTGGAAGTGTCAATGGGTGGAAGTCTCAAAGTTTTTTCTGCAGTCGATTCCCTGTCCTACAATAACTTAGATTTGTTTCTGCAAGAAGAGAGACGAGAAGCTTCTGTAGTTTCTATTCCTTGACCTTCCTTCTGAAATCAGTTATAACCAGTGACAAATTTTCCTCATAACCAAGATTTGTTTTTGTAGGAGTAACAAGGTGCATGAGAATACCTTACGGCCTCCTATCCTTGTCTTTCCTGCAAAAGCAAAACACAGGTATGATAGAATTAATCGTATGTTTGAGAATAGTTACCACATCAGGGGTTTATACATAAGGCCTACTGTCTCTACCAGATCTACACTTCGAAATACCCCAAAATGGAGAGACCTTAAAAAAAGGAGAAAATATGTCAGAGATGTAAGAGAAGACCTGTATCAAACAAACATGATGAAAAAAACAAAAAATCCATGTTGAGGTAGCTACATCATAAATTACAGTTTCATTTTGTAGGTATTATTTCGATCCTTTTGTCAGCTTTTTGTTGTGACTTTGTCTTGTCCTGGTAGCAGTGTGGGCAAAAAAGAGGGTGTACAGTGCCTTTTAAAAGTACAGTATCCTTGCTCTTAACAACTTTACATTCTGAATCAGGATGAACTTCTTATAATACCCTCATAATTTTGAGTATTTATGGGTAGCAGTGCCTACTGCTTCTGTTGACAGGTAGGGCATAAAAAGAAAAACTTTATATAATGAATGAAATAATTGTACGTTCAGAAGTATTTAAGGATAAAAGTGACAGCACTTGTTGTGAACCATTGATCACTGGCATAAAGGCTATAGCCTCCAAAGACTTTCTGGAGACACTGTGCACATACCGGTAGTGTTTTTTGGAGCAAGTAACACATGCTTGTAGGAAGTGTTTGCATGGAGTATAGGCTGCGTAAAAGGTGTGGTTATGTACTGGATGTGGCAGATTTTGTTCAGATTAAGGGATGGAGGGAAGAGACGATTTAGGAAAAATTTTAACTAGGCTTTAAGCCGAGAACTACAGCTGTACCGCATAGATATCCCTGTTTGCATGTAGTGTGGGTGGAAACCAACCTAAATTGTATCTTATAACCCAGGAAACCGTTTGATACATTGGATGGTAGCCTAACCCTTTAACCAACAGACGGATGCCCGGTGTCGTAGTGAGTTACAGTGCTCCAGCCAAACATAGCCCTCGGGTGGTTTCCATCCAATGGATGAATTGAGGTTTCTTGCTCGCATATGATACTTTGTGGTGAGTGACTGATCACTTATCACTTTTGCTTTGTATATCCAAAGTGAATGGCTTAGCCCAGGGGCTCCTTGTCCTTGTGATGAGGCCGTAAATGATGAAACTTAGGATTTAGTAAAAGCACTTTACAGAGGACATTTTATTCATACATACATCATGTTAAGCTTGTACCCAGTTTTCCGGAGGATATAGCAGACTGACCAGTGTGCCATTTTAAATGACTATCTTTTTAGTCATGCGTGGGCCTTGGCCTATAGTAAACTATACATAGTTGTTTTCCTGAGAATTATGGCAGAATGATCTGTGTGCCATTTAAATGAATGTACTGTACAGTATTTAGTTACTGTGTTTTATATGATAGATTGTATACTGTATGTCTTAATAATTTACAGTATAGGAGATAGACAAACAATACATTACTTACTCCACATACAGACTGATATCCATGTAGTCTATTCGCTTAACCCCTTAATCACAAGGCGTCACTTTCGTGACGCTTGGGAGCAAGGGATCATACCGCAGGGCGTCGCTTTTGTGATTCTGTGTTATTTTGAATTCACCCGGGCTTCCAAGTGGGGGCTTGTATCATCTATCAGTACTGCCAATGTCCAACACAAGTCAGCTTTGCTCCTAATCTCATCTGTTACTCCCCATCCATTGTTGACAATTTAGCCATTTCTCCCCCGTTCTTGACTCCCCTCCCTACCCCCCTTCATTACCCTATCACTCTTGCCTGCCCACGGCCGTGCTACGCTAAATAAATCTTCCCTGGAATTTTTCACTGATTTCATCCATTGAAATAAGCCCTATGTCCTATTCTTATACCAAATAATATATACAAAGAAAGAAATAAGGTAAATGAGAGTGCCATACACCTGGAATTGGCTAATTATCACCGGACAACACCTCACGTGCACTCGTTCACTAATTTTCGCTTTATTTTTTTCCCCTTGAAATATGCCGTATAATCTATTTTCGTAATAAATATACATGTAAGGAAGCGAAGGGAGAAGCCTAAGTGATATTTACATTCACCTGGAACTACCTAATTTATAATGTATTGTCTAGGATTTCCTGCCAATCATTTCAGTGCTAGACATAGCTGTTTCAAGAGCTAACATTGGTAGCTCTGAATATTCCCCTATGTAGGCCCTCTACCCTGGCCCTCCATTATCAGTTTACTCTCATCTTCCGAAGTGAGGGTACGTATGTTTCTTCTTGCTGACTTCAAGGACTTTTTCACCCCCATGCAAAGGGCCCTGTGAGGCCTTTACTCCCTACTAAACCTCCCCGTGTGTGGGGGAAAAGAGGTAAAGGGCTGACAATTGATAAAAAGAGTGACTACGATCTTTCTATTGAAGTAAAACAGTGCAAGTGGAATTGTAAATAATGTGTAAATAATGTGTAAACAGCAAGTGAAAGTAATGAATGTAAATATATGTGAACAATGGAAAATAAGTTTTATAAGTTACTTCAAATGACAGTTGCATAACACAGTGTAAATAAAATAGAAATGTAAATAACGTAAATAAAATAGAGAACGTAAATAGAAATGTAAAATGAGCAGTATTATAAGAGATACGAGTATATACCCTAGGAGTAATGAAAGTGAAAGTTTCACTCTAGCATGTCTGGAATGCTATGAGTTATGAGAGTGAAGATGAAAGTGACATTCACTCTCAATGCTAGTATACAGGACGAGAAAGTGAATGCTACGTATTTTACTGAAAAGAAATTGAATCCCTACAGTGACAATAAACTAATACTACTGAAGGAAACTTATGGATAAAGACTGTAGATATATATAAGTGTTAGTATAGCTAATAGAAATATAAAGTGTAAAGGGTTTTATGAATAATAAATGACAGAGTACCAAGAAGCGAACTAGTGGCCAGTGCGGCGATCAGACAGCGCTCGTAATTTCCATTGCTTTCACAGTGTTTTTTTTTTTTAGTATGGATCCCAAACTACTTGAAAATTGTAGAATAGTGTTTATAGTGTTTGTATGTGGCTGTGGTAATCATATTACGGGTTGTCGGGAAGTGTAAAGTGGAGAATTCGTTACCCTACTTCAGAGGTTCTCCCAAGTCCTACGGTAACCGAGCAGAAGGCTCAACAATCATTCCAGGAAAAGCTGAGAGGAGTATGTGCCATAAACATATTTAATTTTATTATTCTAGGACTAATAACTGATTTTTGGCAAATATTTTTTGAGAGATCTGTCGGAGACCCAAATAACCCTGCGGGACACACGCAAGTTATTGGTAAACAAGCCCGCGGTGTAGGGGTTAATACACAAGGAAATTAGGGCGGTAGAAGACCTCGCACTCTAGAAATTTCGTACTTTACAAATAACACCTTATGGGGAAAATTCTAATTGATGGGGTGGCTACCTCAACAAGTCACCCCTTGCTGGCCCTTACCCTGTCATTTTGCCTATTTATTAAGCACATTTACAAAGTAAGTATAACCCACACAATAGCTCCTTACCTTAAAATCTATGCAGGGAAAGGCTTAGTTGACTTGAACAGATGGGGTTCTGAGGCAATTACAGTGCCCCGGCATGGCGATGATGGCAAAAAAAAAAAAAAAAGCATGGCTTTTATTGTAAACGAGGGGACTACATGCTACACGTGAGGTTGCTGAAACAAGCCAAGAGAAGGTGTGGGGACACCCGCTACGTCACACAGTGCGCTGACATCATAACCTGTATCACTTCCTTGGGGCGATCTACAAGAAAATATCGCGCTCCAGCGGTGCGGCACCAGATTCGACTCACTTTGCTGCCCCAGTTTATTGCATTTTTCAAAATCAACTCACGCACTACCGATTACAGACCTGTATTTGATTTTTTCACCCCCTCCCCGTCGTGCTCTAGACATTTTGCATCATAGAAATTTACATATTAAAGTATGAATGAACTGTATGAGACATAGTGGCATTTTGAATGTTGCTTACATTATTGCAACTGATTTTGTTTTAATATTTTGCTTTCTTTTCAGATTATTGATGACAGAGACAATGGCTCTTGAAAATTC